>NW_016107371.1:7159081-7209007 GCF_001604975.1 Cebus imitator
AAAAAAAAAAAGAAAAATATTTTTAAAAGAAAATACATTTTACATCCTGACGGAAGGAAAGATATAGCTCCAAAAATATGACAACAAATAGTCCTAGGAACTAAAGTGACTTTTATTTCAAGATGCTGCTGAATGAGGGAATGCGGTATATTTTGGAGCCAGATTAAAGGCCACAATGAGGGAAAATTTTAACAAAATAATCAGTAGTGCTAATAACTTTTAGAGCAAAAGTTTTCAAAAATTCCCACCAAATCAGCTTCATCATTTTATTTCAATTAACACATTTCTTGGAGTATAAATCAAAGAAGTTTCATAACCAGTGTACCTAAACACTCCTCAATGTATTCTAAAATCCAAGTCTTTTTTTTTTTTAAAAAAGGGCAGATTCTAGGGTCACACAGCTTTAATTTATACAACACTGACCTACAATAGGTCATTCAGAGAGTCAAATTCTAATCTCAGATCATAGTTACAATGGCTCTTTCATAGCTTATGTTTCCCTAAGCATAGATTTAAAAGAATAATCAACCACCAGAAAAGTATTTAGAAATAAAAAAAGGCCACTGCAAAAAATTAAATTAATTAACTAAGGTAAAACACTGACATTTTTCATCAGAAATCCAAACAAGATTTTTAGATTTGCTATTAAACAAAACTTCAGAAAAATACATAGATCTTATGGTACTGGCTATCCAAATCAAAAGAAAAAGATAAGTAACATAATCTATTCTTTTAAACTTCGCTCTGTTAGTCTGCCAATATGCCAGTAAGAAGCAACAAACTCGCACCTAATGCAAATGTTTTGTGGCACAAGATGGTTCAAAAATTTTAAAATGAATTGAACGTAACTTCTAAGAATTTCAAATAACTATATGTTGACTGCTCTTGATGTAAAACATATTAACTTAGTGTTTATATCATAGTGTTCAATCACCTCATTAAAATCATTTGAGTTCCAGTATAAAATTTGTTAGGGGCAATGCAAGAGCTTAAAACTAACCCCCCAGTTTTTTTTAAGATAGGGAATTATCTTGTATCCTCTTAAAGAAGTAAACAAAAATTCACCAAACTTTTAAGTACAAACCTGTCAGTTGCAGAAATTTTCAGACCAATTATAAAACCATACTAATAAATATAATGATACTATCAACACTAGAATGTGTTATATGTGTTAGAATGAAAGCTTTTTGTAACAGTGTAGCCAGTTTTTTAATCCTCAAAAGGTTCATGTGTACTGCTCTGGCTAAACTCCATGTCATTACAGTTGGCTCTTCATACCAATCTGCTTTCAAGGGTGGATATGCTAGAAGAGTTTCAATATCTGGATTTCCAGCAGTTACCTTAAGTTTCCATGTCTTAGCAAAATGGCACATTCACTCATTGGCCAGCAACAATAAATTTACTGTGCTGGAACTCTAACATGACACTAAATCTTCATTCTCAAAATTCACTCCCAGCATTAACAAATGATATAAATAACCAAGTCTTTTCACGTACCTGTAATCATACCAGGCTTCTGATTTTACAATCCTGGTTTAAGCTGTTTACATTTCCAAAGTAATCAACTTTTGCTCTCCTAAACCCCTTGTGATATTCAAAGTAAAACTGATGGAATTTTTTGATAAGTTACTACAAGTTTAGCATCACTGATTACCTTCAATGCACTTGCAAGTGAACCACAGCTAATCTGTAAATTAAGAATTCGTCTACAAATGGGAGCAAGAGAAAAAGTTGTTTTTCTTAAGCGAAGTTGGAAATAAACATAAAATCTTTTTCTTTATTGGTTGGTGGAGTTTCAAAAAGTGAAGTTGTCTATGCAATTTAAATGTAGAAATTACCTGAATCAGTAATACTAACCTCTCCCTCCCCCTAAAATGAAAATTTAATTTCCTAGAAAATAACCACAGACAGCAGCCATAAGACTTTATTTTGTGACATGCGGAGCTATAAGTGAAGAAAAAAGCACCAGAAAATAACGGTAAAAACAAACTCTTCCAAGGTTAGAAGACAAAAAGTCTCTGTTTTATCATCTTTTTCCAACTTCTATGATTAACTAGAGAAATCTTAGACAGGCAGTGTGCAGTGGCTCACACCTGTAAATCCCAAAGCACTGAAAGGCTGAGGAGGGAGAATCACTTCAGGCCAGGAGTTTGAGACCAGCCTGTGCAACATAGCAAGACTCCATCTCAGAAAAAAAAAAATTAAAAGTTAACCATGCGTGGTGATGCATACTTGTAGCCCTAGCTACTCAGGAGACAACAGAATCTCTTGAGCACAGGAGTTCAACACTGTAGCACTTTAACCTGAGTAAGAGCAAGAGCCTGTCTCAAAAAAAAAAAAAAATTAAGATTTTCAGTACCTACCTAATAGTCAAAGGTGAGTAACAAATTACAATTTCTCAAATGAGAGGCCAGTTAATACAAGAATGTTTTGATAACTCTAGAAGGCACCTAATACACTTTCCTAAACAGAAGACTTCTAGAATAAGAAAGAAGTACATCAATTTGAAGGCCTGATTTTTATTTATTTTATTTCAATTATTTTTTGAGATGGAATCTCACTCTGTCACCCAAGCTAGAGTGCAGTGGCACCATCTCAGCTCACTGCAACCTCTACCTCCCGGGTTCAAGTGATTCTCCTGCCTCAGCCTCCCAAGTAGCTGGGATTATAGGCACATGCCACATGTTTGGCTAATTTTTGTATTTTAAGTAGAGACAGGTTTTCGCGATTGGCCAGGCTTAACTTCTGACGTCAGGTGATACGCTGCCTTGGCCTCCCAAAATGCTGGGGTTACAGGCGTGTGCCACCGTGCCTGGCCAAGGCCTAATTTCTAATCTGGCTTCACACAACTCTGCTTCTCTAACAAAAGCACTAAATCTAGAAGCCTGTCAAATATAAGGTAACATGATACTTTATAGGTAATAGTACCATTTAAATTCATCTACACCTCATGTAAGGAAGAAACCATTGATCTTTATATTCTAATAGCTGAAGGCAGACATAACTGGAAAAAAGCTATTACTAAGGCAAAAAATATTTCACACACCCTTAGGATTCCACAGTTGTTTAGAACAAGTTCAAGGAATATCTATATACCACAAAGTATTAAATCAGGAATAATGGATTTACTCATCAATATTAATTAAGCACCTACAACGTGCCATTCGCTGTGCTGTATAACAATAAATCCAATACATGATAAGATACTGCTAATGCTAAAAGCCATAAAATTATACCAAAAACAACAAATTTGTGGTTACTACTTTAGATTTCAAGGACAAGTTAAATCAACCTCCAAATTTTGAGGCCCTGAAACAAGGTTTCTGGTTTCTGTTTTTGAGTGGGAAGGTTTTAATTTTTTCTCTTTTGCCAATGACTGTTGAAAACTTAATGAACAGACCCAAATCTATAGACATGTTTTGAAGAACCAAGGAATCCTACAAAAGACAAAAAAATCAAGTACTTATACTTACCAACACTCTAAAAAAATAAAGATATTCTGCTGCTCCTGAGTAATTCCCACATTCATATTGGAATTTTGCATATCTGTAGAGCGTATCTAAATATTCCTGCCTAAACTAAAAAGAAAAAAAAAGATTAAGTTCTCTTTGTTAGAGTTTTAAAATTCCATTACAATTCATAAGTCTTTGAGGTCAAAACTGTGGATGCTGAATGCACCGATTTCTAATGCGTATTTTACAAATCAAACGTATCTCCGATTATGGTATTTATTTTTGATGGCAGCTTTTGGGAGACTATTCTAAAGTGACCCCTGGAGTTATTTAAGGAAGTAAACTAATGGGAGTTGGGGTACAGGAGGTGGTTTTGGGATGAAACTATTCCACCTCAGATCATCAGGGCATCAGTTGTACTCTCAAAAGGAGGGCGCAACCTAGATGAATTGCATGTGCAGCTCACAGTAGGGTTTTTGCTCCTACGAGAATTTAATGTCTCCGCTGATTTGACAGAAGCCAGAACTCAAGTAGTAATGCTTGCGCACCTGATCATCTGCTCTGTGGCCTTCTGGTACTAGTCCATGACCTGAGGGTTGGGGACCCCTTAAATAATTAATTATATGCAAACATTCATGTTTTGAGTTAACACAAAGGAAATGAGATTGAGAGAAATCTCAATTAGGAAAGCTTATGACATTTCTTTATTTGTGAATTTGGGGATTTATAAAGACCTTGATAATTTCAAAGGCTATTGTGTTCCACAAAGCAGCCAAAGTATTACTTAATTTTTTTTTTTTTTTTTGGGGACGGACTTTTTCGCTCTTGTTACCCAGGCTGGAGTGCAATGGCGCGATCTCGGCTCACTGCAACCTCCGCCTCCTGGCTTCAGGCAATTCTCCTGCCTCAGCTTCCTGAGTTGCTGGGATTACAGGCACGCGCCACCATGCCCAGCTAATGTTTTGTATTTTTAGTAGAGACGAGGTTTCACCGTGTTGACCAGGATGGTCTCGATCACTTGACCTCGTGATCCACCCGACTCGGCCTCCCAAAGTGCTGGGATTACAGGCTTGAGCCACCGCGCGGCCAGTATTACTTAATTTTATTGCTTAAAGTATTTTTAATTCAAATTTAATTCTGTCTGCCTTACTTGTCAATCCATAAGAAAAGGCATCCTGTGCCCTATGATACTTAGCTTGCTGTTGACACGAATATAAAATGTCAACAATTATTGCCAACTATTATAACTTGGAATAAATGAAAGCTGTGAGAATTTCGGTTATCTAAAGGTGAGCTGTTAACATATATTTTCCTATCAGCAACAATTTATAAAAATTGAAGTTTTAAAAACATAATGAGATATTATAATACATTAATCTGGAAATTATATTCATAGGCCAAGCCATGAGCCTATCTGTACAAACCAGTCTTTAGTCAGCATTATTAAAACATGACAACATTGAAATATTTTTAAAACACTTACACCATGTTTGTCCGCCAGGTAGTCAAAGAGCATCCTACCATCCCTAAATAATAAAAAACAAAAATTACTGTATATTAAAGGCCATAGAAAACAAAATAAGCATATCCAACTTCTAAGTCATTACCTACACAAAACCACCTTAAATAAATACTTAAATGCTTTAAGTAAGACTTCCAGAATAAAATAAGCAGGACATTATATGTTTTGAATATAAGTATACAAGGGGAACTACAAACTTTAAAAATCAAACTGACAAGATTAATAAATCATGCCTGACTGTCCACGGTGGCTCATGCCTATAATCCTAGCACTTTGGGAGGCCGAGGCAGGTGGATCACCTGAGGTCAGGAGTTCGAGATCAGCCTGGCCGAACATGGTGAAACCCCATCTCTACTAAAAATACAAAAATTAGCCGGACATGGTGGCAGGTGCCTATAATCCCAGCTAAGGGAGGCTGAAGCAGAAGAATCGCTTGAGCCTGGGAGATATAGGTTGCAATGAGCCAAGAAGGCACCACTGCAAACCAGCCTGAGTGACAGAGTGAGACTCTGTCTCAAAAATAAATAAATAAATCATATCTGATACACATGACAGCTATGCTACATACCCTATATAATCATTACATGTAACTAAGTGTGAAATTTAATATTTCTTAAATTAGCTTTGCATTATCTTAAGATGTCGACAGACTGGTAAAAAAAGGCATCAAGGGACAGGTGATATATGGATATAGTTTTCCACCTTATGAGCATTTTCATTGTTATTGTTGTTTTTTGAGATGGAGTGTCACTCTGTCATCCAAGGATGGAGTGCAGTGGCGTGATCTTGACTCACTGCCACCTGCGCCTTCCAGGTTCATGCAATCCTCCTGCCTCAGCCTCCCAAATAGCTGGGATTATAAGCATGCACCACCATGCCTTCCAAAGTGCTGGGATTACAGGTGTGAGTCACTGCACCTGACTGCGTTTTCCAAAATGAAAACATTTTCTTATCCTTCTCACAAGAAGAAATATGCTGTAATGTGTCTTTGGAAGAACAATTTTACTTGATTTCATGGGGCAAAGATATGGCCCCATAAAAATTAATATACGTGTATTATAATACTGAATATGAAATGTACATGAAATTCCAACATAAAATAATTTCAACAAAAACTGAATGTTTGCAGTGGATCACAATGAATAACTTTGTATTGCAGTACTTTTACCACTCAGGTATAAGTCATTGTTCTCTGGCTGATTATTTCTGGGAAAAGTACAATACTATATGTTCAATGAAACTTAAAAAGGGGGAGTTGTCAGAAAAAGGTTTCTATGCTGAAAATAGGTAGTTTGTAAGTATAGTAAGATTACAAGTTTTTAACACATGATCTTTTCATCTATCTCAAATTCAGTGCCTCCTAAGCTACAAGATTCTCTTTTTCTACTAACTGGTGAACACATCTACATTCATCTTATTCATACTCTGATCCCATTACTTCCCAGTCTTTGAGTGACTAAACTACAGCATCCTAAATTCTCTGTTGTAGTCTAACATCTGGATTATTTCAGCTGTCCCTTGGTAATCACCTACATGTGACTTGAAGATCTAGAATTACTTAAAGGCATACAAGTAGTTTAGCATAATATATAGCTCTGCCTATGCATGTAATGTGTGTATATATATCTCTGTGTGTGCGTGTGTGTGCGCATGTGTATACAGTCATCCCTTAGTATCCCCAGAGCATTAGTTCCAAGACCTCGCCCACCCCTCACCCACCGGTATCCTCAAATACCAAAATCTCCAGGTGCTCAAGTCCCTTATGTAAAATAGCATAGTATTTATATGTAAACTATACACATCCTCCCATATACTTTAAATCATCGCTAGATTACTTATACCTAATGCAATGTAAGTATCATATAGTTGTTACTGGTTACACTATCGTTTTATTTGTATTATTCTTTATTGTTGTATTGTTATTTTGTAGGTGCTTTCCCTGAATATTTTTAATCTGCAATTGGTTGAATCCACAGATGCAGAACAGACAGCTGACTGCATTTATATCTGCATATATATGTAGTATATGTCATAGTATAGTATAGTATGCCATCATATGGCACAGTAATTGTGTATTTGCTGATTTTCCAAAAATATCTGGTAACACCTTCTCAAATCACAAAGGAAAACTTAAGAGTCAATCTCTAAAAATTTGGTTTGAACACATAGAAATTAAGGATAAAATACGGCAAAATATTCAGCAATTCATCAAGCAGTTTACTGGTGGCTAGAATTTATCTCAAACGACATTATTCAATTTTAGTAGGAGATTTTATTTGTAAATGTTTCTAATAACCCAAAGGGTTTCCACCAGTAACATGTACTAAGTTAAGAATAAGTAGGCACATGCTTTCTTTGTAAATGAAGCAGTAAGTCTGTTTCTAGCTAAAGGGAAGTTAGGAATAAAATAATCTTATCAGCTCAAAACTACACTCCTTGAGCCGGGAATGGAGCTTGGAAGGATACGAGAGAATGTAGCTGGTGATAAAGTGAGCTCAGGTTTCTCCTATAAGGAGATACCCATGTGCTCTAGGGCTTTAGGTATTGCTCAGGCACAGGATTTCTTTCTTTTCCCCTCGAAATAATGTTTCATTACATCGCCTACTTTGGAATTGCAGTGGTATGCTATCAACTAACTGCAACCTCCACCTCCTGGGCTCAAGTCATCCTCCCACCTCAGCCTCCCAAGAAATAAGTAGCTGAGACTATAAGCGCACCCCAATGCCTGGCTAATATTTTGTAGGTTTTATTATTTTGGTAGATACAGGGTTTCGCCACATTGCCTAGGCTCGTCTCCAACTCCTAGGCTCAAGGGAACTGCTTGCCTCCACCTCCCCAAGTGCTGAGATTATAGGCGTGAGCCATGATGCAGCGGCACAGGGTTTCTTAATGGACATTTTGAGTTGGGTAATTCTTTGTTGGGGAGTAGCAGGAGGGGTGTTGTCCTGTGCACTGTAGGATGTTTAACAGCATAACTGGCCTCTACTTACTAGGTGCCAAAAGCACCCCTCCAGTTATGGCAACCAAAAGTATCTCCAAACACTGCCAAATGTCCCCGGGAAGGGGAAAATAGGAGACGAAATTTCTGTAGCATAATCAGTATAGACAAGTGGTAAATAAGTTTTAAAAAAGGAAATTAGTCTTAATACAGGCCCCTAAGAAATAAGGATAAGTAAAAATTTTAAAATGAATAAAGCACTCATTTAAACCATGAACTTTTACTATGGGATACTGGATAAAGTCTGAATTAACATTTGTATTAATCCAGAAAGGAGAATTTTTAGAATTCAAAATTAAGAAGAGTTTACCTGGTTGACTGCATTTGCCTTGTAGTTTCTGGATCTTCAAACATCTTCACAATTGGTTCTGTTTCTGCCTGAAGCTGTTTCAGTTGTGCAACAACTGTGGTTCTTTTCTCTCTCAATGCTAATTAAAAATGCAGAAGAGTACTACAATGATAAGCAATGTTAAGCTGTGTTTCATTACATCCGCCTACTTTGGAATGAGGTGGTATGGTATTGACTCACTGCAATCTCTGCCTCCCAGGCTCAAGCCATCACGTAGCTGAGACTACAAGTGCACACCACCACGTCCAGCTACATTTTCTCATTCATGAGAATGTCTGGAAATTTTTCGATGCATTTAAACTATATATACATTTATTTACTCCCAATATATTCATATGGGGCTACTAACTCAGTAATGTCCCCAGATCCCTCATTTCTTCCTTGTAGTAATACAAAGGCACAAAAAAGAAAATGTAATCCTTTTCTGAATCCTTTTCTTACCCTTAAGGAAAACTGGAGAATATAATAATAATCTTTTAACTATAAATCCAGCTCTATAATCTCTCCAACCAAATTCTATCATTCCTTTTTACTGTATTATGAAAAGGTAGAGAAAACTTGCACATAGCCAGCCCTAATAACATCTTAATGTTTTATTAAGAAACTAAGAAATAAGTTTCTGGCAGGGAACAGTGGTTCACACCTGTAATCCCAGCACTTTGGGGGGCTGACACCAACAGATATTAGGTCAGGAGTTTCAGACCAGCCTGGCCAATATGTTGAAACCTCGTCTCCACTAAAAATACAAAAATTAGCCAGGCATGGTGGTGCATGCCCATAATCCCAACTACTCAGCAGGCTGAGGCAAGAAAATCACTTGAACTCGGGAGGCAGAAGTTGCAATGAGCAGAAATCGTGCCGTTGCACTCCAACCAGGGTGACAGTGCAAGACTCTGTCTCAAAAAAAAAAAAAGTTTCCTTTTTGTTTACTTCTCCACGACAAACTAAAATTAAAGAAGAGCCACTGTTATTGCAGGGAACTCTAAGTCAAACAGGTGGATCATGTTTAATGTAATAATTTCTGCAGTATATATTAAAAATATATTCTATAATAGTCTTTCTCAAACACAGGAGAAGATCTATGATCAAATTTTGAGAAATGTCAATTTAAACAGGGTATACCGTATTTCTCTACTGCCAGAGTTCTTGGAAGCTTTAAAAATGTAATATGCATAGAAGAAATGACACACAAAATTATTTCCCAAACTTATGGGACCACTTTTTTTTTGTTTTTTTAAGGAACATCTATTACCACAGAAAGCAAGGATTTGGAAAACACTGTACCACAGTAATTCTTCAACTTGAGTACTAGGCCTCACTTAACAGTTTTGATTAACTAGGTTCTGGTGTGTGGCCCAAAACCTGCATTTCTAACAAGCTCTCCCAGGTGAACTGTTGATGCTGGTCCTGGGGACCAATATTTGGAGAACAATGTCTACACTAGATACCTCAAAATGAAAAAAAAGATCTCTAAGGGACACAATGCACTCACTGAAAATGTTAGCAACCAAAGAACTGAAATATTCTCAGATAACTGTAAGGAATGTGAGTCATAAGCACAATTCTGATGATATATACTATGACTGAAGGCATCTGATGACCATATTTTAAAGTAGTTCTACATCTTTCACAAGGAGAAAACAATATACTTTAGAAGACACGAAACCTTTATATAACCTCTCTCAAAGAACATTAACATTCAAATAATAATTAAACCTTTTGGCTAAAGCTCTTTCATAAATCATAAAACTTTAATACACACATCCTCAAGTCACAAGACAGGCTTCAGTTCTAATGACAAAACTTACCATGAGGAATATCATCAGAATAAAGGTTTTTGTAAACATCCATAGCAAAGTCTACCATGTTGGTATCACTAAGAAGGTCCAATTTACCTTGTAATAATTCCTTTTCATTATATATCTGCAAAAGAAGATAACTTTCTAATGAATATATTTAAGTTTCCCAAATAAACTGATTAATACTAAGATTAATTTACCTGGAAATATATTTCAAGAAATACTTTATAAAATACTATAAAATATTAATTACCCCCTCTGGTAGTAATAATGGCAAGCAATATAGCAAGTAACCAACCTGCAGATGTAAAAATATTTTACTTACCTGAAAATTTTAAAATGAAGAGAATTACTATAGTCAGTCACCCCTACTTCTGATTTATACGATCTTATTTTTTACGTGTCCCTAAAAATCATCTCTTACCCTTTCTAGGCACGGCTATGTATAAATAAACAAAACCAACACCATCTCTTCTGTAAAGCACATATAGCTGTCACCTCTCCATAACCAGGTAATCAGGAATAAACTTATATGCTTCTCCATCCACATTGCTGAAACAAAACTGCACTCATTTTTTAAGTCAACTATGTTACATCAGGTTTTTGCTTTGCAAAGAGTCCAGGAAACAGAATTTAACCTACAGTACAGGGAGCAAATAGATAAATACAGAAACTCACATAAACCTAAAGTGTACTGACTAACACGTAAGGATTCTACACAATATTCAGGGACAGAAATGCTTCAGCAAAAGAAAAGATTTCTATACTGAATTTAATTTTGCAAGGAAAGAAAAATCCAGGAAAATGCCACAATACTTCACTGCCTGCAAGAAGTAAAGATGAAAGTGGTCAAATAGTATTTAGCCATGAGAGCAAAACCGAACCTTCCAAATTACATGCAGAGCTCCTACAAATTGAGTAAGACATGACAGATCATCTAATTGAAATGGCTAAAAGATAGGCACTTCACAAAAGAAGACAACCAAATGGGCAATAAACACATGAAAAGATGCTCAACTTCATTAAGCACAAAGGAAGTGAAGATTAAAAATTGCAACAAAAATTTTTAAAATCCTGACGATACCAGTGTTGGTATAGATGTAGACTACCTGGAACATATGCTCTTCTGGCAGGAATACAACACAATCACTTTGTAAGATTTTTATCTCCCAAAGCAAAACATACTTTTTGACCCAGCAATTCTGTTCCAAAGCACCCAAAAGAAATGGGTGCATATATTCAAAGTGCACTTCCAAAAATTTACACAGGAGCACTATTTGTAATAGCCATGTCTGTCAATGTTAAAATGAGAAAACTACAGCATACTAACAATGGTTTCACATTTGGCTATTTTCACCAAAAAAATCAATGAACTACTACTGCTATCCTAAAAACATGACTCACAGACAATGCTGAGTGAAGGAAGTCATACAAAGCAGTACATGGTGGTAAATGCTTAATTCCATTTACATAAAAATCAAAAACACACAAAATGAATCATCAGACTAGAGCTTACCTTTAAGGGATGTGAGTAGTGACTAACGGGTCAGAAGGAAAGTTTAAGGATATCTGCAATGTTTTATTTATTAATCTGAGTGGTGGTCACAAAAATGTATCCACTATTCATTTTGGAAAAATATATATATATCATTGACCAGTACATTTATATTTGTGTACTTGTATGAATGAATGTCGTATCTGATAAAAAATTTACCTGAAAAATCTTAACTTCTCATCAGTTAGCCCTATAGAAACCTTAATGAAAAATAAAAACATTATTTTCCTAGCATGCTGCCTCTCCTCACCACTCCAGTAATTTACCACATCTCTCTCCACAGTAGATACAATAGCCTTGCTCCTCCGCCATCAGATGTACTGGCCTGTTCGGAAATCTACGCCTGCCTCTCAATTCTGCCTTATAGGCAGAACGCAAGCACTTTAGACTGTGTATCAAGAAGCAACAATTGAAAATACTATATAAGTACTCACATGAAAAAGGAAAATCAAATTTCCACAATTTTTTAAAATTTTGAAACAAAAATAGTAACAGTAAAAATTTTTGTAATACAGGTCTACTAATAAGAATAGAATGCTTTTTCAGGAAAAAACATTTCACTTAATTTGGGTATAAAGTCAATATTCTATAACTAATGTTTGCAAATATTCCTCTGTTAAAAACTATTCTTATCCCCAAAACCACAAAAAAAAGGCTGCTATCTGATTCGCAGGCTATAGTTTGCTGATCCCTGGTCTATCAACCTCTTGAAAACATACTACTTTTTAACAGATTAATAATCTTTTTTTTTTGCCATCTCTTCCTCTGCTGTCATTCTACACAAACATAATGTCACATTGATGACTCTTTAAAAGCTCGAGCCCTAAAATTCCTTTATTCCACAAATTATAACAACTTTCAAGTATCTCATCTGCAAGAATACCAACTTAAACTGACAACCCTTCCAGCATTACCATTAAAACCTTCATCATCCTCGGACTTTCTGCTCTTTCCAATTTCTGTAACACCCTTTTGATGTCACTTTCTACCTTAATTTGGATATTATTTTTAGCTATTTCAAAGATTTTCCCTTTAGCTCTATCATTGATTCTTTCAAACTATTTTCTCCAACTATATAAAATTTAGTGTTAATAACTAACTATAAAAAAGAAAGTCATCTACTCTAGGTTCTGGCTAAGGAAGACTAGAAAATGTTTCAAAATTAGGCAATAATGTTATTTGATCACATCTGTGCTTCTCTAAATGACATTTCTGTACAAGCCTACCCCTAAATATTTCTGTACTACTCCCATAGCCTTCTACCACTCCACGCCCTGAGAATGACCATCATTATTAGCTCTATAAGGTATGATTCCAATCTCAGTTGGACCCTCCACACTTAACAAATCCTTGTATTTTTCTTTGATCAGTTTCTTAGTGACCATTTTCAGTCTTTACCTTACTCATCAAAACCCTCACTGTCTCCCTCGCTCATCCCATACCAATATAAAACGGCCTAATCTTCCAAAAATAAAAACCATTTAGGGCCAGGGTGGTACCTCACACCTGTAATCCTAGCACTTTTATAGGCCAAGTGGGCAGATTACTGGAGTTGAGGATTTCAAGACAAGCCTGGGCAACATGGCAAAACCCCATCTCTACAAAAAAATACAAAAAAAGTAAGCCAGGAGTGGTGGCACACACCTGCAGTCCCAGCTACTTGGAGGGCTGAAGTGGGAGAATCACTTGAGCCCAGGAAGTCAGGGCTGCAGTAAGCTAAGATTGTTGCCACTGCACTCCAGTCTGGGTGACAAAGTAAGACCCTGTCTCAAAAAAGAAAACATTTAGGAGTACTCACTCTATCCCAGAAGAGCAAAGTGCTTTACACGAATTATCTCAGAAAATTTTTCTAACCCCATGAAATGGTGGTAGTATTAGCATCTTATTCATGAGAAAAGGTTAAGAAGGTAAAAGATTCTGCTCTGACAGCACAGAGGTATTAAATGACAGAGCCACGATTCTAATCCAGGGTCCAATTCAGAGCCCAAGGGTCCTAGATATTTCACTATCTGGTCTTCTGCCTCACATGAAAGTAAAGGACAGTGAGACATAAACATGTATTCATGCAATCCTTGATTAAGAAGTATAAAAAGCCTTTATGCCAGACTCCATTTTATGGGCTGAGAGCACAACGAAGCTTCCACTATCATGAGGCTTATATTCTCCAACGTACTACAAATAGATGAAATTGTTTTTCTCTTGGTGCAAAATAGCCCTTCCTTATCAATGAGCTACGTGTTCCAAGACACTCCAGGGGATGCCTGAAACAGCAGATAGCCCCAATCCTATATTTACTGTTTTTTTTTTTTTTTAAATACATACAATTAAAACTTTTACACGCACAATTTAAAACTTACAAACTGCTTATTTCTGGAATTCTCCATGTAATATTTTTGAACCGTAATTAACTGAAACTGCAGAAACTGAAACTGCTAAGGGGATGTGGGAGGGCTGCTGTATCCTCACATAGTAGGATCACTGATTCTATCCTAACCATCTAGCCTTCAAGACTCAAAGCCTCACCTCCTCAAAGTCCTTTTTGCTCACTGAAGATAACAGAATTTCAATTTTGATAGCGCTCTACTAGTACCTCTCTGACATTTATTACTTTTGCCTTATATCAAAAACATTCAGCCAGGCCAAGGCAGGTGGATCAGGAGGTCAGGAGTTTGAGACCCAGCCTGACCAACATGGTGAAAATCCACCTCTACTAAAAATACAAAAATTAGCAAGGCATAGTGGTGGGCACCTGTAATCCCAGCTACTCGGGAGGCTGAGGCAGGAGAATCGCTGCAGTGAGCCAAGATCATGCCATTGCACTCCGGCCTGGCAACAGAGTGAGACTCCATCTCAAAAACAAAACAAAAAAAAAAAAAAATTCAACTCTAAAGGATAGGTAAGTTTTTTTAGTGGTGAGATGTCTGGGTTTTATCTTGGCTTTCTCACAATTATCTGGCCCTATACAAGTAACCCCTGAATAACAAGGGTTTGAACCACACAGGTCCATTTATATAATTTTTTTGCAATAAAAGTTACACAAAGTATGCCTGTCTTTCCTGACTTCCCTTCCACTTCCTCTACTTCTTTCACCTCTGCTACCCCTGAAACAGCAAGACCAACTCCTCCTTTTCCTCCTCCTCAGCCTACTCAATATGAAGCCAATTAAGACCCCTATGATGATGTACTTCCACTTATTAAACAGTAAATGTATTTTCTCTTCCTTATGATTTAAGAACATTTTATCTAGCTTACTTTATTGTAAGAATACAGTATATAGTACATACAAAACAGGACTGTTCATGTTCTCAGTAAGCCTTCCAGTCAACATTAGGGCAGCAGTAAAGTTTTGGGGGAGTCAAAAGTTATACACGCATTTTTGACTGCAGGAGGTCAGCGTTCTTATCCCCTGTATTGTCCAAGAGTCAAATGGACTTATTGATTGGTAAGTAAATACTCCAGCACCTGTCTTCCTCCTGGTGTATGACAGCTGTCTTACAAGTAGGCAGGTATTGGGCAGTTTTTCCCACTGATTCTCAACTGCCTGCAGTTAATAGTATTCGTCTAGCCCTATGAAAATCTAATTTACATTTACATATTCCTCCTTTTCTTCTGTCTGCCATAAAAAAATGAAAGTATAAAGAACACAACAATATATAACTTTCAGCTACTTCAGAAGTACTTCTACAAGTAGCTGGTAAAGACTTTCGAAATGTGGCACTTTTACTAGATCTTTTGTCCTCACTTTTCCAGAAAGAAAACAATGCAGACGGGAATGTTTTACTCCAGGTCTAAAATACAAAAAGAAGAATCAAAGCAAAAACATATCTTTTCAAGATTAAGTTTTACATGACAAGACATTCTTGGACATTTACTGAAAATGATCTTAGCAGTTTCCTATCATCAATAATTTTAGAGTTGTCTATGTTTGGAAAAGGTTCATATGAATGTGAGGATTATACCTGTCTAATGAGCCACAACCACCTGGAAGCTGGTTTTGTAGGACGTTGTTGTATTGCTTTTTGTTTTTTGCTACACAAAATCCACTCCCCAAATCAGGAGTGCCCTAAGTAGACTTACATTGTGATCTGCTTCCAGAAAAAGAATTCACTTATTTTTCTGGCCGAAATCCGAATTCCTTCATTACAGCAAAGTACTTTACTATAATTATTAAAATCCATCAAATTCCCAATAAACTAAAGATATAACTAAGCTCAATTTTCTTTTAGCCCCAACTTTCAAGTCCAATAAAACTTTTAGGACTGAGTGGGATAAGCTTTAAAATGAAGTTCCAGAACTTCACATTTATTCACGATATCTTGAGTAGGTCATTGAACATTAACGACCATTCAAATCACTTTAAGTCAGTACAACACACGCACTGGAAAACACATTTAAAGATTATGGGGGTTTTTTGGGAGGTGGTGCGGGGAAGCGCCGTCCCCATCTGACAAAATGTGCTGTTCTAGAAAGTCTTACTTATCAAAAGACAAGGAAAACTCAATGCAAAGAACTCAAAAAGTCATGGAAATTAAAGCTCTACTTATTTTAAATGTAAAAGAATCACTCCAAACGACTCGACATGCACAGAACCACAGCCAAGCCACGGCTTCCCACAGTTCCCTAAAGAAAAATCAAAAGCTCTAACAACACTCCAGGTTGCTTTTAGAACCCGGCCTGTGCAGATCTAAGGTTCTCTGGCGAAACCAGCGAATCGCCAACTTCCGAGAGGAACTGATGCGAACGTCCCTCCAGCACTGACACCTCAGTAAGTGAAACAAGAGACGTCTTTTCTCTCTCCGTAACCTCCCTCCTCCTCACTGCCGAATACTGAGGTGCTTCTTAACTGGGACGACGCTAAACTACCAGAAGGTCATTACTGTCAGTCCAGGAACCAAACTCGCCACCGACTCGCACGTGTCGGGCCTAGGGCTACAGCCATCGGCTTTCGGCCTCGCTCAGTACTTCACCGGTTCCCACGCCTTCCTCGCGCTCAAAGACCTCCTCACCTCCTTTACAGAGAGAAACTCCAGAAGCGGAAAGACTAGATGCCGATCCAGAAAGTGCGCGATGCGAGTAGTTAAGTCGTACTCCGCCATCTTGTCAAAGAAAAGGGAGTCTGTGCTCACCAAAACTTTATTGATAGCGCCGACAAACGAACAGACAGATCCCGTACTGCGCATGTGCAGTGGTAAAGCTGGCCTACGGAAAGGGGCGGGTTCAGCCTGGCGAGCAGAGAACGACAACGCATGCGCGCGAGTTGTCCCTCCGTCTGCGTTAGGGCGCGAGTGACCGATAGCAGATCCCTCTATGTGTACGTTTGTCGGTAACCTCTTTATATTGCTGTCCTTCAATCACCAGTTAGTGGCTTCCACACTATTCCGTTAATAACTATTGAAAGCTCAGAATTGATTGCTCAGCATTGGGATGCGGCAAAGGACAAGATGAGGAGGTCCCTGCTCTCCAGGAAGTTGCATTCTGGGAGGAGTAGCTGGGCTTTTTCATTTGGCATATTCTAATCATTATGTAAGCTATTGTTAAAGTGACAGTGGGTTTCTAGACAGAAAATAAGTGAAAAAAATTTCAGATATAGTAAGAACCATAATTTGGTGGAGAGTTGGGTTGGACATAATTAGGATGGTTAGAGAAAACTCAGATGGGAATTAAGGAAATTAGGGAAAAGTCTGATGAGTAACAAGTTAGCTGAGAGTTGTAGTAAGAGAACTCTTACTTCTAGTTTGAGTGATTAAAACTAGAGCCAGGGTAAAAATACACTTGTTGGAAGGTAGAGCAAAGACAATGACCATGTGACAGGAAGGAACTTAGTGTGTGCATTTCAAAAACTGAGTGTCCTGTGTACTGGGAGTAAGGTTAAAGAGTTTTACAAGGGCCAGGTCATGATTATAGTAAGGAATGTGGGGTTTTTTTTCTAAGTCCTCTGCAGTGTCCTTTGCTAGTTACTTCTCGTCTTTTAGGCCTTTTCATTTCGAAGAGCCCAGAGATCTTGGACATATCCATCTAGACCAATGTCCTAAATGATAACATCTAGTCTAATGGCTTTACATGCAGTCTGCACATTGACAACTCCTAAATTATTGCCGCAACACTGACTATTAGCCTCAGACTCAAATGTACCCAGCATTTCAACATAAGTTTGTCCCAAACCAAGCTTCCCCATCCTGCTCCCCCAAACCTGCTCCAGCTGTACTCTTCACCTCAGTGAATGGGTCACTCCATCGTACAGTTGCCCAGACTCAAAACCTTAGACTCATTCTTGACTTTTTCTCTTACACTCTGCATCAAATCTACCAACAAACCCTCCAATTCTAACTTTTAAGGCATATTCAGACTCAATCAGTTCACACCACCTCCAAAGTTACAACTGTACTGCAAACCACCATCTCTTGCTTTAGTTTTTGGAATCACCTCTTCACTAATCAGCTTGCTTCCCCTCTTCCTCCTGTGCTTTATTCTTGATACAGCAGCCAGAGTGAATTTTTTAAAGTCAAATTATGCTCAAAGCTCCCCAAAGCTTGCTATCATTTAGAGTAAATGATGTAGTACGTATTATAAATGGCCTAAAAAGCCGGAAGATCATCTGGACCCATTAACTCTCTGAACTCATCTCCTAAATGTTCCCCTCTTGCTCACCTGACCCCAGCCACACAGTTTCCTTCAGTTCCTCAGATACTCCCACCCTGCTTTCACCTTGTCCTGTTATATTTGGTATTCCCTCTACCTGGAATGTTCTTCACCCAGTTATCTGTGTAGCTCTTTCCCTGTCCCCTTCGTATTTTACTTAAATGTCATCTGCTCAGTGAGACCTTCCCTGACCAGTCTATTTAAAAATTTAACTCACCTGCCGACAAGAACTTCTCATCTTGCTTTCCTGCTTTATTTTATTATTTTGTTTTACTGAATTTTACTTGTTTTATTTTTGGCTTTCCCTGACTATTGTATTAATGCCACAACATCAGGGATTTTGTCATTTTTTAAAATATAATAACTGCTTCTTCAAAGTCTAAACAACGACCAGCATATAGTTGGCACGCAACAAATATTTTTGAATGAGCATATGGGTGAAAGAAGGAAGTAGGCCTTTGGAGAGTGATGTAAAGATTTTTAGTTGAAACATTGCCTATTATGTGGTAAATTAATTGTGAAGGGGCAGGAGTGAAGGCAGCAGGATCAGTTTGATGCTCTCAGACTGGGCAAGGGCTAATGATGGTATAGACAAATATATTCATATAGAGAGAAGAGATAAGAACCAAGATGGACTTTGGTGGTAGAACTGACAAGACTTGCTCTTAGATTGGATATGATGAATAAGGAAGAATAAAAATCAAAATAATTTCTAGAAATGCTACCCAGCAATAAAAAGGGTGAGACTAGCTATACACACAACAACCTGAATGAATTTTCAGGGAATTATGCTGAGTGAAAAAAAGTTCCCAAATGTTCCATAGCTAATGGTTTTATTTATATAATATTCTTGAAATGACAAAATTATGGAAATGGAAACTAGATTAGTGATTGCCAAGGGTTAAGGAGGATGTGAGGTGGGAAGGAAGTGAGGCTGGCAGGCAACAGCAGGGATATTTTTGTTAATGGAATGCTCATTCCATTATTCAGCAAGGCTGAATGCCCATGAAGCAGAGAATACATGCTAGTATAAACTGCTAAATTGTGGGGCATAGTCTGTGTGGCCTCTAAGAGTTGAGAAATAACAGTTGTAATTTGAAGTTTCCTGGAATCCCAAGAAGTTGTATTAAAACATAAACAGGAAAGAAGGCAGATGTGAGGTAGGGCATAGGAAGGAAGGAAGCAGGTAGCAGTATGAAAACTTGCCAAAAAGGAACAGAGAGCATCTTTGAGAAGCAGAGAGAAAAAAGATGCAGTTCTGTTTGACAAACATTCTGAACTTTTACCACATGCAAGGTACTAAGGTAGGTGTTACTGGGAATATATAATCAATAAGAGTTAGTCTATGGCCACAGGAGCTTTTAGTCTTGTATATGACAATTATTACTTTATTCCGTGTAAACTAAATGCATACAACATGCTAGGCACTATTCTAGGTCCAGGGAATACAGAAGGAAAGAAAACATTCTCTAAAGAAACTTACATTCAAGTGGAAGAATATAGATAAAAACATAGAAACAAATATATACTTTGTTAAGTGGTAATAAGTGATATGAAGAAAAATAACTCAAGGTAAAGACTAGAGAATGATGGGGGAAAGCTTGCAAATTTATATAAAGTAGTTAGAGAAGGCCTCAATTATAAGTTGGAATTTTTTGTTGTGTTGTGTTTTGTTTTGGGAGACAGGGTCTCTCTTTGCCACTCATGCTGGAGTGCAGCAGCATAGTATCAGCTTGATCTGCAGCCTCGACCTCCAGGACTCAAGTGATCCTCCCACCTCAGCCTCCTGAGTAGATGGGACTACAAGCATGTACCACCATGTCTGGCTAATTTTTTTAAAAAAAGTTTTTGTAGAGACAGGTTCTCATTGTGTTGACCAGGCTGATCTCAAATTCCTGGCCTCAAATGATCCTCCTGCCTTGGCCTTTCAGACTACTGGGATTACAGGCATGAGCCACTAAACCCAGACATATAAGGTAGAATTTAAAAGGGAACCTGATGGAAGTGAGAGAGCCTGTGACTATCTGAAGGAGGAACGTTCCTGGTGAAGGAATATTAAGTATAAAGATACGGAAGCAGAAGTGTGCTTGGAGTCCTGTAAGAATTAGCAAGGAGGCTAGAAATGCTAGAGCTAAGAGTAGATGTGGTAGCAAATGGACTCAGAAGCAATGGTGGGTCAGATGTCATAGTGCTTTGTAGGCCATGGTAACAACTTTGGTTATGTTCTAAATGAGATGGGAAGCTACTAAGAGGGTTTTGAGCAGAGGAGTTTACATAATCAGCGTTCTGCTTTAAAAAGACCACATTGAGGCTTAGGGGTGGAGGGACAGAGAGATCAGTAAAGATACTATTGAAATAATTTAAAAAAAAAAAAGAGAGATGATTGTGGCTTGGACCAAAGTGGTAGCAGTGAAAGAGTTGTGGACATAGTGCAATTCTGGACATATTTTCAATATAAAATTTGCTAATGGATTAGATGAGAAAAAGAGGAGTCAGAGATGATTATAAGCTCTAGAAGAATGGAGGGCCATTTACTAATATGAGGAAGGATATGTAGATGCAAGTTTTAGGGAAGAGGGAAATAAATAATTTAGTTTTCGACATATTATGTTTGAGATGCGCTTTTGACATCCAAGTGGAGATACTGATTAGGCACTGGAATATATGAATCTGAAATCAGAGGAAAGGAGATAGAGCTAAAGATAGAAAATTAGTTCTTTTTAACCTATTGTTGAAATTGAAAACCACAGAACTGGATGAAATCTGAGTATGAGTATGTTTAGAAAAGAGATGAGGAGGGTTAAATCTTAGATACTTCAACTTGTATAGGTTGGGACAATTCATATCAAATAAAAAAGCTAAAGAAGGACTGGCCAGTTCATGGAAGAGAGAAGAGGAGGAGGAAGAGAAAGTAGTGTCCTAGAAGCCAAAGGAAGAGAGTAGTCCAAGCAGCAAAGAGCAATTAACTATGTCAGATGGTGCAACAGACAGAATTTCTGTTCAAGACTCACCCCAAACAGAAATTGATTACCAATGGAGATAGAGCAGATGGAGAAAGCTTAGTGGATTGGAAGTATTTTGTATTAAGACTGCTAACTTGTACTACAGATATGGAAGAGAACAGTACAGGTGGTTCAGAAACAACTTGAACATTGTAAAGACACAGAAACAGGAAAATGTAAGAAATATTTGTGAAGGACAACTCGGGAAGTGAGCTGATGACTGGAGTCTATAGGGGACAAGAAAGACCAGGGCCAAGTATATTAACTCCCCACTTAATGTTGTTGATAGGTTCTTGGAAACTGCTACTTTAAGTGAAACAAAGTATAGCAGGTCTTCCAATAATGTCATTTGATTCAAGGTTGCTTCCTTATAACATTGATGATGATAATAAACCCAACAACTTGGTGTCATTATACTTAATTTTGCTTAAAGTCGCAGTTTCCAAAAACCTATGACAACGTTAAGTGAGGGCGTGCTAGAGTAGAAAACTAATGTGAGGAATTTGAGATGATTTTTCTTAGGTCATATGGAGCCTTAAAGTATTTTTGAGTATGAGAGTGAGTAATCCTGTCTGTGTTTCAGGAAGGTGATTCTGACAGTTGTGTAGACAGTGGATTGGACGGACAAAATGAAGCCACACCATGGAAGGTCTTCAAAACCAGACGGGGAAACTTGGATTTTATCAGATAGTCAAAGGGAGCCACTTGTTAAATTTTTAAATAGAAAAAGACATGAAGACAATGGTGTTTTGTCCTTTAAAATTAAACTGGAAGTGATTTACAAGATGGACTAAAGTGATGACAGATTGGAAACTCTGCTGATTCCCCTGGCTTTTCCCCTGGAATTTTCCTTGCTGGTTTGTAAAATATCTTGTTTCTTTTTATAGGAGAGATTTAGCCCCAAATATGGAAAAACTAACTTTCTTTAATATCTTCTTAGTATTTTAGTTAAAAAGAGATATCGCAGAGAAAGCGCAGCCAAGGCCTTACCTGGTAGTGTGTAGGTGGTATCAAATGTAGACTTTGATTTTCACACATTTATCAAACATTTATTGAAGACTTTCCCATTTGGTGATCACAATGTTGAGCTCTGGGGAAACAAAGGAATCAAGTCCCAGCCCACAAGGAGTTTACAATTTAGTCAGAGTAGCAAGTGTGTAAAGTGTAAACTAATGATAGCACCATATGAAAGTGTCTATGCAGAATGCTCCTACGAGTCTAGGGGAGGAAGTTCCTTGCTGCCAGAGAACGTTAGAGTTTCATGAAGAAGGCAACATTTGACTACTTCTATTTGAATAGACAGATGTTTGGCTAAGAAGAGGAGAAAGAATATTTCAGGCAGAGGGCAGAGGGCAGAGCAGGCACACAGGCTTGGCCTTGAGGAAAAGCCTAGTGTGATTGGAGACTATGAGGTTTTATGACTAGAGGGCAGGGCGTGCACTGTGTTGAGTGGCAGGACAAGAGTCTGCTGCACTGAAAGATCAGAGGGAAATTGTCCAAAGCCTGTGGACTATGCCGAGGAGTCTGAATTCTATCTTGCAGGCCAGTGATACTTAACATGGTATTCCTGTTGACCCTTTTGACTCTTCCTTTGCCATGCTTCCCACTGTGTCTTTTGTTCAAAATTCAGATTATCAGCCATGACAGGGACAAAACAACAACAAAACAAACCTTGGGATCATCACCCATGCAGACTAAATACTGCAACAGTCTTCCAAAGGGTCTCGCTGTCCTGGTCTTGCATCTGTCCACACTGCTGTCTTGATGATCTAAATTAGATCTAACCCTGTTAAGGGCTGAATTATGTTCTCTCCAAGTTCATATGTCAAAGTCACAACTTCCAGTACCTCAGAATGTAGCTGTATTTGGAAGTGGAGTGTTTAAAGAGGTGATTAAAGTAAAATGAGATTATTAGGGTGGGCCCTAATCCAATATAACTTATGTGCTAAGAGGAAGAGGAGATTAAGGCACAGATATGTAAAGAGTAAAGGCCATGTGAAGACACAGGAAGAAGTGGATATCTATAAGCCAAGGAGAGGCCTTGGAAGAAACAGCCCTAGCAACACTTTTATCTTGGACTTCCAGCCTACAGAATTGTGAGAAAATAAATTTCTGTTGTTTAACCCATCCAATCTGTGGTACTTGGTTATGGTGGCTCTAGTATTTAATATACTCTGTCACTTCCTATTTTGTGTAATATAAAGTCAAAACTTCTTAGCCCATGAAATAAAGTTCTTTGGGACCTCATCTCTCTGGAATCCTATACCCCTTCCATGGTAAGCTCTGCTCTAATAAGCCACCAAGTTTATTGTTTCTCCAATAAACCTCCTTCAGTCTAAAATGCTCTTCTGTCCTCACCCTGTTGACCACCTTGTCATATTTTAAGATTTGGATGAAGCATCATCCTTATTCTCTATTTCCCATTAGCAAAGCTAATCTGAAGTAATCAGTCTCTTCTTCTACCACTCTCTACTGGCAGCAAACTTTTATCTCAGAGCCTATAACATTATTTTTGGTTTTGGTTTGGTTTTGTTTTGCTTTGTTTTTGAGATGGGGTCTCACTCTGTTGCCCAGGCTGGAGTGCAGTGGCACAGTCACAGCTCACTGCAGCCTGGGTCTCCCTGGGCTCAGGTGATCCTGTCACCCTGGCCTCCCGAGTAGCTACTACTATAGGCCCTCACCACTATACCTAGCTAATTTTTATATTTTTTGCAGGAGTTTCACCATATTGCCCAGGCTGGTTTCAAACTCCTGGGCTCGAGTGATCTGCCACTCTCAGTCTCCCAAAGTGCTAGGATTATAGGCGTGAGCCACAGCACCTGGCTGCAGAGCCTATAACATTTTAGTTCACCTTTTTTGTAATTGTTGTTTCCTCCTACCAAATATCTTGATAACAAAGACTATGAATATCTGTTATTATAGTTACAGTTCCCATCTCAATACATGGCACATGAAAGGTAGTCAGTAGGCTGGGCACGGTGGCTCATGCCTGTAATCCCAACACTTTGGAAGGGCAAGGCAGGTTTATCACGAGGTCAGGAGTTCAAGACCAGCCTGGCCAACATGGTGAAACCCTGTCTCTACTAAAAATAAAAAAATTAGCCAGACATGGTGGTGTCCACCTTGTAATCCCAGCTACTTAGGAGGCTGAGGCAGGAGAATCGCTTGAACCCAGGAGGTGGAGGTTGCAGTGAGCTGAGATTGTGCCACTGCATTCCAGCCTGGATGACAGAACACGACTCCATCTCTAAATAAATAAATAAATAAAATTTTTAAAAAGGTATTAAATAGAAAAAAATGAATGTGCACAAAATCTGGATATCTAGAACTATGTGTTCTTGAAAGAAATTGGCTAATGTTTTGGAATAGTCTAATGAATACCCACCACTACCGTGGTGCACATATTTTAGCTATCAGAATGTTCATGTCTGCTGATTCCATAGATCTCAGATATTTCTAAATAACATTAACATTTTAATCAGATAACCTTTCCTTTATACTACATGCAGATCCCTATTACAATTCAATGTCTGCCTTCTTTGGTTATATTTCCAGTTCATTTAGTCAACACACATTTGTTTCATCCCTCTTCTGAGCCAGACACAGTGCTAATTTCTTAGGGTAAAAAAAAAAAATGACTAAAATACTGTTCCTTTGTAACGTAACTTACAGGTAGGCAGAAGGGACAGATATGTAAAAACCTAGAATTCTGCTGCAATGTTATCACATTATACAACCATAGAGATGCATATGAGGTATTAACGGAGTTATTTAATTAGATTAAAATATAGACATATCTTAAATCTAAGTGTTTTCTGTGTCTTTTTGTAAAATAATTACTGTTTATTGGAGTGTGTATCTTTAGAAGATGACTTTTTCTTGACCTTATTCTCTTGCTCTTGAGGGACCTTATTGGAACTCCCTATGATTACACCTAATGCCTGTGTGAGAATTTCCAGAAGCCTCAACCCTGCTGTCATCCTCATTAAAGAATCACATGGAGAGAAGGTGCCTTTGGAGAACTTTAATCCCCTTCTTTCTTCACTTACCACCTCATATAAAGCTAGAATTGACAGCTAATTTTACTCTAGTTCTGAGGCTTCATAACATGTGATTTGAAGGATATTGGAAAAGGGGAACCGTCACTGTTCTTTCTCATCTGTCCCCAACACTAAGCCCTGGAATGTGGCTATCCCATTCTTGGGTGGAAAGTAGCAATTTCCAGTAACTGGGAGTATCTCAGAGGAATCTAAAAGAATAGTGGTGAAGCTAGAAGAGTTGACAAGCTAATATAAACCACTAGCCTGTTCAGAACATAATTTAAATACCTGTGTATTTGTTTAAATACTTCTAATTTTGTGTGTCTCTTATAGAATATTCTGTCTGTGTTATCTGTCTTTAAAAATTCCTGCAGCACAAATAAACACTCCCTGCCTGATTACCAGACTAAGTGGTTGGTGATCGTGCTTATTGATAGAAATACAGTGATACTGAAATGCAGCATAGGTTTCTAATAATGACAGTTACCTAGTGAACACATTCTCTTGGCTAGTAGCCAGTTTGAATTATCCGGCCAAAAATCTTATTTAGCATTTATTTGAAATATTTGGTGGGATAAATACAGGCTCTTTAAGAAAGCAATTTTAAAATAAAATTGTCATGTTACATTAAGTCATGTATCTCAAGCCAATGCTATGATCATCTGGCTATGAGGGAATTAAGCTAGTATTGCATGCATGTCAAGTTACTGATCTAGCCAAAAAATGGAAAGTAAATATTGAAATGATGCAGGGAGCCAGGCAGATATTCAGCCTGGAACTCAAACAGGAAAACAGGGTTTTCCAGGGACTTCAGAGACCCAAGGCAGAAGAGTTAACAAGGCCAGGAATACTGTTCAGAGTTGTGCTATGCCCTTTGTATGTTGTATTTATCTGTTTACCCATCTGTCCCTTCCACTAAACTGTTGAGTTCTAAGAGGTCTGGAATTAGGTGTATTTGTAACTATACTCCATGCACCTTTTGGAAGAAATAAAGAGCAAGAAAGGAGGCCTGTAGGTAGTTCACAGGGGAACAACTGGGATTCATGGGAAGGTGCTTGAATAATTTAACATTATATCAAACTAACCTGATAATGTGAGGCTATGGATATGGTTAGAGAAGTCTTCCCTGACTTTCCTATGTAGAATGGCTTCCCCTAGTTTCTCATCACCTTCTTGTCATGTGACAAGAACTAAGTGAGGCCACAGAGATACAAAGATGCCTAAGAGGTTGGTTTTAAGGCAGCAGCAGATACAAAGCGGACCCCTGGTTTATCTATAATACTTGCTTCACTAACAATCTTTATCTCTTCATAAAGGTTGCTTTTCAAATTTTTTTAAATTTCCTTTTTCACTTCCTTTTTTTTTTTTTTTTTTTTTTTTTTTTTTTTTTTTTTTTTCCTTTTCTTTATAAATTACCCAGTCTCAGGTAGTTCTTTATAACAGTGTAAAAACAAACTAATTCCTTTTTCTTTCTTTCAGATGGATTCTTGCTCTGTCACTGAGGCTGGAGTGCAGGGGGACAATTTCAGCTCACTGCAATCTCTGCCTCCTGGGCTCAAGCAGTTCTCCTGCCTTAGCCTCCCGAATAGCAGGGAATATGGGCACATGCCACCAAGGCCAGCTAATTTATGTTCTTTAAGAAGAGACCAGTTTTCTCCATGTTGGCCAGGCTGGTTTTGAACTCCTGACCTCAAGTGATCTGCTCGCCTCAGCTTCCCAAAGTACTGGGATTACAGGCATGAGTCACCATGCCTGGCTACTTCCTATTTCTTTTCAGGCAATATCTATTGTGTTTATTTTCTCTGGTATTCCTTTTCATTTCATCTTTGTGTTGGAAATAATATTTTTTCTTTTTATCTCTAATTCTTTGTTGTTTTGTCCCCTCAATGCTGAGCTTTTCTGATTGCAACTTATGATGTTCTTCCACAAAACACCATTATTCAAAGTCTTGAATAATTTTCTTAATGTTCTGAGACTTATTTTAAAATGGGAGGTTACTATTTTGAGCTGTTTTGTAGGCACATCTTCCTGGCCTGCTTTCCTTGCCTGTAGAGATGTTCATTTGCTCCTTTTAAGAAATAATAATAATAATTGTGTATGGCATTTTCCCTCCATACTTTCCTGGTGTTCAGTTCTAGTTTACCCCCAATTTTTACATCTGAGTGGAATGGAGGAAATCTTTTCTGACTTTAAGAAGCTCCCCCTTTTGTTGCTTTTCTGTAGTGGTCAAAGCGTCAGTGGCTTGCTCTCTGGGATTCCCTGGCCCCGAACCCTCTCTTCTGCGCCTTTACTTTCCTTTATCCCATCTGTCCCAGTGCCTTTTTGGATTGTTTGTAGCAGATTCTTCTCAGTGGGGGGCCATATCCCAGATGGGAGGCAGCAGCCGCTAGTCACAGGTTTTGGAGTCACAGGCAGGCTAGACTGCTCTGTTGCCTGCAGTCTGCCAGCAGGAGTGCCACCCTGGCCAAGTGGACAAGGTGCTCCCTCCTAACAGGCTGCCCTGAGCAGTGGCCTGCAAACCCATGGCTGCTGGTACTCCTGCCTGCAGCTGTTCTCACCTACGGGCAGCAATCCGGGTGCTCAGCTTCACGGCTACCTTCTTCCTCCTGCACAGACCCTGATAGTCTGTGATTGCAATGGGGGTGGGGAGGGAGTTTACCACCACCTGCTTGTATTTCAAGGTCCCCTAGTTTTATTGTAAATGTTGCTTAGGTGTTTTGGCTTTGCCATCTAATTGTGCTGTGTGTGGGGGGGGGGTGGGATGGAATTCAGAGATTGACAATTTGGGCCTCTGCCATGTCTCCCAAATACCAGTCAACTGCTTTTAAAACTGGGGCAAACCAGAAATGACCATTTATGACCTTCTGGAAAGGCTCTTTGAATTAAAAACCGGTCCTAAATACTTATCAAATGTATTTCCCCCATGTCCCTATCAGCACCCCCATTCAGCCACTTATTTCTTTCCTAACCAGTTCAGCTGTGTTCAGTTTACCCTCATCCCTCACTCACAGTTTAAGTAATCTTTCTAATATGCAAATATGACCATGTCACTTGTATTCCTACTGATTCAATCCCAAGTTCTTTGGCAGGGCATGCAAGATCGCCATGACTGGGGTCTTTCTCTCTCTTTGCTCGGATGTCCTGTCACTTAGCCTTTAAACTCTGTACATTAATCATACTGGTCCGCTTGCGATTGTGTACATACATGACATTCTTTTATGCCTCAGTGCTTTTGTGTGTCTTAGTATGTCTGCCTGAAATGCCTTTCCTACCCTTCTTCTGGTTAATTCTTACTGGACTTTCCAGGCTTCACTGCCGTTTTCTGAGTTCCCACAGCCTCTTATACTTATTCTGTCACTTACCAAGTAAGATACATGTGATATGCGAAAATGTGCATCTCCTCTACTTGGCAATAAACTAGGGTCCACATCTTATTCATCCATGTGCCCCCAGCATCAAACACAGTGCCTTGCACATAGGTAGTCTTAATATCGTCACTGCTTCTTGCTTCTACCTGTCCTTTCTGAGTCATTTTACCTCTCTTGGTACTTTAGCTATGCCCTATTTCATCTACTGCCATGGTATATTAAAAAAGAAAAATATCAGTACTGATGACTTCCAAATTCCTCTTTCTGACTCAAGCATCTCATCTGAGCCCCAGATCATTTATTCAGCTTGTTCAGTAACATCTGCAATTGCATGTCTCCCAGGAATCCAAAATGGAGGTCCAGCCCTCCACTAGTGTGCCTTTTCTTGATCAATGGCCCCCTGTTGATCATGCCAGAAAACAGAGGTCACACTAACTCATTCTGTTTTTTAACTTGCCAAACATCATCTCTTGTTAATTCCACCTTCCAAGTTTACCTCAGATTTATTCTTTTCTCACCTTTTCCACTATCATGGCACCAGTTGAAGCCATATCATCTCTCACCTGAAGCTACTGCAAATAGATTTCTAACTATATCCCTGTATCCATTCTTGTCTTTCTATAATCAATTTATACAGGATAGACAAAATTACCATTTGAATATGAAAACCTAATTATATTATCCTCTGCTTAAAACCAATCAATGGCTTTTTGTTGTTCTTAGCACGAAACCTGAAAATCCTTAAATTGGCCTGTAAGTTCCTATTCTTCTTTTTGCGTAGGGGCTGTCTTTAATTTCCTTAAATTTAACTAGCTCCTTTCCATCATCCAGTTATGCTCTTTTCTCTGCCTAGATTCTCCTCACCATCTTCCTGCCCCCGTACTGGGGCAAATTCCTATTCTAGCTTTAAAATAATAAGTATTTCTCTGTTTTCCTTTATAGTTAAATTATTTGTTTGCATCCCTAAACAACATGGTTTCATTTTGCTTGTTTGTGAACTTTACATAAATGGAAACATACTGTATGCATCCTTTTGTGACTTGGATTTTATGTTCAACATTATGTATAAAGGATTCATTCATGTTGCTGAATGTATTGTTTCCTCATTTTCACTGATTTATAATATTTCACATTTCCACAAAATCAATTTTAGACTCGATGAAGTTTAGGGTTTCTAGTTTTGGGCTGTACTGAACTATGAATGATGCTGCTAGGAACCTTCTTGTACATATGTTCTAGTCTACCTGTGCACCCATTTTTTCAGGTATATGCCTATGAACTTTGGCAGTTAGTACCAAACTGTTTTCTAAAGTGGGCATTCAAGATTACACTCTTTCCAGGAGTATATAAGAGTTATTGTTGCTACATATCCTTGCACACACTTTTTAATTCGTGCTACTCTGATGAAAGCATATGTTGCATACACTTTTTTATTTGGTGTTATATAAAATGATAATATGGTGATAGGTGGTCGATTCATTCCAAAGATGACCACAACAATTCTTCTTACCTCAGTCTCCTTCCGCAATCTGAATTTGTATCTTCTCCATTAAAAAGTGGAGTCTATTTGTCTTCCCCCAAAATATGGGCTGGCCTCATGACTTGCTTTGACTTCTAGGTCTGGGTCTAAAGAAGCCTGGCAGCTTCTATGTTTACTTTCATGGAATTCAGCTGCCCTATATGTACATTCAGGCTAGACTACTGAATGATGACAGTCTATGCAGGATGAGGCCAAGTCAGCTCCCAGCTATTTCAATCATCCCAACTGATGTGGTTTGGACCTGTGTCCCTGAAGTCTCATGCTGAATTGTAATCTCCAGTGTTGGAGCTGAGGCCTGGTGGGAGGTGAGTGGATTATGGGGGCAGAGTTCTCATGAACAGTTTTGCACAATTAACCCCTTGGTACTGAATAGCGAGTGAGCTCTCACGAGATCTGGTTGTTGAAAAGTGAGTAGCACCTCCCCCCACCTTCCTTCTACTCTCAGCCATGTGAAGTACCAGCTTTTTCTCCACTTTCTGCCATAATTATAAGTTTCCTGAGGCTTCCTCAGAAGCCAAAGCTGCTATGCTTCCTTTACAGCCAGCAGAACTGTGAGGCAACTCTTTTCTTTTCTTTCTTCCTTTTTTTTTTTTGAGATGGAGTTTTGCTCTTGTTGCCCAGGCTGGAGTGCAATGGGTTGATCTCGGCTCACCACAACCTCTGCCTGCCGGGTTCAAGTTATTCTCCTGCCTCAGCTTCCTGAGTAGCTGGGGCTAAAGGCATGCGCCACCATGCCCAGCTAATTTTGTATTTTTGGTAGTGACAGGGTTTCACCATTTTGGTCAGGCTGGTCTCGAACTCCTGGCCTCATGTGATCCACCTGCCTCAGCCTCCCAAAGTGCTGGGATTAAAGGCATGAGCCAACTCTTTTCTTTATAAATTACCCAGTCTCAGGTATTTCTTTATAGCAGTGCAAGAACTGACTAATATATCAGCTAAGGTGCTAGATATGTGAGTGAAGTCATCTTAGACATCCAGCTTTGGTTGAGCCTTCAGCTGAAAGCACCTGCATGAGTGAACCCAGTCAACATCATACAGAGACATAATATATAGCTATTATTTATTTTTCTTTTTTTACTACTCCCTTAGAAAAGCATGAAGGCTGTGATTCTAAAGCCACTGAGTTCCAGAGATTTTATTAAGCAGCAATGGGTCATTAAATTACAATACATCAAAAGCCTTAAAAAATCTGTATATCCCTTGTACCAGTTTCCTTTAAAAAAAATCTACCTTAAAGATACATTCAAAATGTTATTTTTAAGGGAGTAAAATAATATTCCTTGCAATGTTATTTACTTTAAAAATATAAATATAGAGAGAGATGTGGTTCCACTTTACTGTCAAGGCTGGTCTCGAACTCTTGGGCTCAAGTGATCCTCCCACCTTGGTCTCCCAAAGTGCTGGGATTACAGGCATGAGCCACTGCACCCAGCCTACATTTTCTTTTTTTGAGATGGAGTTTTGCTCTTGTCACCCAGGCCAGAGTGCAGTATAATGATCTTGGCTCACTGAAACTTCTGTCTCCTGGGTTCAAGCAATTCTCCTGCCTCAGCCTCCCGAGTAGCTGAGATTATAGGCACCCACCACAATGCCCAACTAATTTTTGTATTTTTAATAGATGGGGTTTCACCATGTTGGCCAGGCTGGTCTTGAACTCAAGAGCTCAAATGACCCACCTATCTCAGCCTTCCAAAGTGCTGGAATAATGGGAGTGAGCCATTGTGCCCAGCCTACATCTTTTCAAAGTGGAAACAACCTCTAAATTTAAAAATTGTAAAAGGTTGTTAATAAAATAAATTATGAGGCCAGGTGTGGTGGTCATACCTGTAATCCCAGCACCTTGGGAGGCCGAGGTGGTGGATGGATCACTTGAGGCCAGGAGTTTGAGACCAGACTGGCCAACATGGCAAAACCCTGTCTCTAGTAAAAATACAAAAAAAAAAGAAAAAAAAAGAAAAAAAAAGAAAAATTACCTGGCATGGTGGTGCATGCCTGTATAATCAGCAACTCAGGAAGCTGAGGCACAAGAATTGCTACCCGGGAGGCAGAGGTTGCAGTGAGCCAACACTCCACCATAGTACTCCAGCCTGGATGCCAGACTGAGACTCTGTCTCAAAAAATTAAATAAATAAATAAATAAATAAATAAAGATGCATTCTTGAGATAGAACACTATACAGACAAAACTACATTGAAAGGATTTTTAATGACATTGGAAACTGCTGAAGAAAAATATCAGGTGGTAATGGATCTATCTATCTTCATTTCATTCCCAACTTGTTTAAAAAAATTGTACATAGAAAAAGATTGGGAAAAAATAAACATATTAACAATGGTTTGATGGTTTTGATTTAATTTTTCCCATTCTTTGGAAGTTTTTTACAGAGACCATATATTGCTTATATAGAGAGAAAAGAAGGTAAGTTTGTTTTTCAGAGTACAGTCATATACCACATAATGATGGTTTGGTCAGTGATAAACCCACATATACTATACCTGGTCCAATAAGATTATAGTACCATATTTTTACTGTACTTTTCCTATGTTTAGAGATGTTTAGATACACAGATACTTACCATTGTGTTACAGCTGCTTACAGTATTAAGTACAATAGCATACTGTGCAGGTTTATAGCCTAGGAGCAACAGACTATATATACCAACTAGCATTAAGTGTGTGGTAGGCTCTACCATCTAGGTTTGTGTAAGTACACGCTGATGTTAGCACAATAATGAACTAGCCTAAGGACACATTTCTCAGAACATATCCTCTTCTCCTCATTGTTAAGTGACACAAGATTGTAGTAGAAAATCTGCAGTTAAATTTAACATGCTCTGGCATAAAAAAAATGCCCCTACAGTTGAAATCATACAGGCTGTAGTATTCTACTTCCCCTGATGGCAATGGGTTCAAATTTCAGGAGCAGACCTGAAGGCTTGGTAGCCCAGATTTTTCAAATTTGAACTATATAGTGTTTCTATCTCTTAATTTCTCAGAATTAATAGGAAAAAAGCCCCTACTATTTTACTGTTAGAATCATTTTGTAAAGAATAGAGCATTTGAAAGTCCTGAAAGTAGGAAGAACATAATCTGAAATAAATGACGATTCTTTAGAAACATCTGCCTTTATGAATAACTTGCTAATTTTCATTTTTCCATGGACTGGTGGAAACTTCAATTGGGAGACTCTGGCTCAAAGAAAGAAAAAACAATGCTAAAAGTTAAAATTACATAGGGATAGCAAATGTCATATATATTCTTCCTTGGTAGGAAAGCACCTAGGTTTCCCAATAAATTATCTTTAAAGTAGAGAATAATAGAACTTCTAGAGCCATTGAATTAAATTAGTTTTCCTTCTAGGGCAGAGTTTCTCAAAGTGGAAGTGCTTATTAATCAGTCTCAGAGACCCTATCCTAAACCCACTGATACTGAACCTCTGGCATTGTGACCTAGGAATCCAGATTTTAAACAACATCCTCAGGAGAGTCTTCTACACTTAAACTCGGAAACACTGTCTTTGAGGAGTTCTCTGTCTTGATCTGGTTGGTGGTTACATGGCTGTAAATTATGGAAAGATTTATCAAGATGTACACTTGTATACTTTATATAAATGACATCTCATTAAAAAGCAAGAAGAAACAAAAATGCTAGGAATTACATAATGCTTTAAAAAAACAAATAAACTTATTGTTTTGAAATTTTAAATGAACATTTGTGGCTATAATTAACGTATTTCTACTGTACTGAAGTAGATTGTTTTGCATTTTTGTTAGCAGACTTGGGCAGTGATCATTTTAGAAACAATCTTGCACATAGTTTTGATTTAAACACTTGATTTGTTAGTGAAAAAAGAATTCTAATTTATAGCCAAATATTTTTGGCCACAATTTTGTTTTCTTTGATATACATAACACTTATTATTTTAAATTTTAAACATTTTAAAATTTAGGAGGTTGTTGGGTCAAGTAAATGTTACTTTCAACACCCCGTAGTCTTTGTTTTGTGACTGTGAAGAAATTTAAACCTTTGTAGAAAGAAAGGAAAGAAGGAAGGAAGGGTGGGAACTGGAATGAGGAGGAGAGGGAAAAAAGAAGAAAGAAAAAGAAGGGAAGAAAAGATGGAAGGAAAGAAAATGGAAGCAACCATTGCCCTAAGGACAAACTATTCCTGCCCACCCTCTCAAAACATGCCCTCAAATAGCCCAAGACATTTCATATGTTTTTATCCTTAGTTACATCTCCAGCTATTTATTCTTTGATTCCCATCTAGAATAGCCTCTAGGTATTGTAACACTTTACTTTGAATATATTTTGTCATTGTTTTCATTGGTGTATCTGTACAAGCTTTATTATTATTATATTTTAAATATGACTGTTACTGTATTGAAAAGAGAAGAGCAGGACTCACTGTAAGGGTCAGAGAATTTGTGGCTTTTCATTTTGATCCCTGATTTATCACACACCTTCACAGTTTTACTAGTGTCAGAAGGAGGCCTGTTTTCTCTTGGAATGCGACATTCTTTGGAGATGAAGTGTTCAGAATCTTTAACACTGCATTGGAGGGTCTCTGGAGTGTTCAGCATCTGGATACAGCCATCATCACAGTAATGAGAGATAGAGCAGGCCAGGGCTGGCCGTGTCTGGAGGGAAAAATAGGATCAACACCAACTTTACCACGGCTCTTTCCAGTGTTACAAAATTAATGATCAATAAGGCATCTATATGAAATACTTCTTCCATCACCCAGTCTATTGTTTACACAGAGTTAGAAAGTGAATCTTTTTTTTTTTTTTTTTTTTTTGAGACGGAGTTTCACTCATGTTACCCAGGCTGGAGTGCAATGGCGCGATCTCGGCTCACCGCAACCTCCGCCTCCTGGGTTCAGGCAATTCTCCTGCCTCAGGCTCCTGAGTAGCTGGGATTACAGGCACGCGCCACCATGCCCAGCTAATGTTTTGTACTTTTAGTAGAGACGGGGTTTCACCATGTTGACCAGGATGGTCTCGATCTCTTGACCTCGTGATCCACCCGCCTCGGCCTCCCACAGTGCTGGGATTACAGGCTTGAGCCACCGCGCCCGGCCAGAAAGTGAATCTAATAGTTAATGACATACTATAAAATTTCAGGGGATTGTCAACAATAATTTTCATAACAGTTGCAGTTGTCTTTATTAACTCTGTTTTCCTCATATAAATGTAACATCTTTCTCTTTTTCAATAATAGTACTAACAATATTAGAAGGACTTCTGAAATATAATAAATGGCCCATTTGTTCAAATAGTATTTCATTAGCATCACCAAAAGAGACAAACATCTATGCTAGATGGATTACCTGACTTACTTTGTATGCATAAGAAACTTGTATAGCTTTTACTATAAAAATCACATATGTATGTAATAAAAAGATAAGCTGAGAAGAACATAATTAAAGTCTCTGGTGGAACAGCCACTTAGAGATAATCACCAATACCAAGTTACAGTAGAAATATGTCCTGATAAATATGTTCTGATAAACCCATCATAAGTAAAAAATATCATAAATCAAAAATGCAATTCATATCCCCATAAACCCAGTATAAAGTCAAAAAATCGTAAGTTGAACCACTATAAGTCATGGATCATCAGTATTTTTAAGATACATCAAGAGTGAGAATGATAGGTCATTGCATTTATTTAGCACAAACTATGACCAGACCTTGCTTTATGAATACTAGCTCATCTAAGTATTACTGTTATAAACCAATTTTTACAGAGGAGAAAGTTGAGAAAGTTAAATAAAGTGTCCAAGGTCATACCACTAGTAAATGGTAGAGCTAGAATTTGAGGTCAGGCAGTCTGACTTTGAAGTTTTTGTTCTTAATCAATTGCTAGGGTTACAATTACATATATATGTGTATATATATATTTTTTCTTTTTTATGAGACAAGGTCTTGTTCTGTTGCACAGGCTGGAGTGCAGTGACACAGTTTTGTCTCACCTCAGCCTTAACTTCCTGGACTTGAGTCATTCTCCTACCTCAGCCCCCAAGAAGCTGGGACTACAGGTGTGCACCATGCCTGGCTAATTTTTTAAAGATATTTTTGTAGAGACGGGGTCCCATTATGTTGCCCAGGCTGATCTTGAACTCCTGAGCTCAAGTAATCCTCCTGCCATGGCCCCCTAAAATGCTGGGACTATAGGCATGTGCTACTGTGCCCAGCCACCAATATATTTTTAAACAGCTTTACTGATATGTAATTGATAAACTCCACATATTTAAAATATACAATTTAGTAAGTTTCAAAAACTATTTTTAAGTGTACATTTCAGTAGTGTTCAGTATATTCTTATTGTTGGGTAACAGATATTTGGAACTTTTCATCTTACAGAACTGAAACTCTACCTATTAGTAACAACCAATTTATTCCTCCCCTCAGCCTCTGGCAACCACCAGTCTACTTTTTGTTTCTATGAATTGACTATTTTTGATAGGGAAATCATAGAGTATCTGTCTTTTTGTGACTAGCTTATTTCACTTAGCAGAATGTCCTCAAGATTCATGTTGCAGTATGTGTCAGAATCTCCTTCCTTTTTTTAAGGCTGAGTAATATTCCATTATGTGTATACCACAATTAGCTTATCCATTCATCTATCAATGAACAATGGGTTTCTTCCATCTCTTGGCTATTGTGAATAATGCTGCAGTGAACACGGGTGTGCAGCTATCTCTTTCTGATCCAGCTTTGAATTCTTTTTGAAATATATCAAAAAATGAAATCACTGAATTATATTGTAATTTTATTTTGAATTTTTTGAGAAAATATCTTGTTTCCATGGTGACTGTATCATCTTACATTACTTCAAACAGTGTACAGAGGTTCCAGTTTCTTCACAAGGGTCAACACTTATTATTTTCTGGGTATTTTTTTTTTTTTGGATGGTAGACATCCAAATGGGTGTGAGGTGATGTCTTATTATGGTTTTGATTGGTATATCTCTGATGATTAGTGATATTGAGCATCTTTTCTTATGCTTGTTGGTCATTTTTATGTCATCTTTGATTTATGTGCTGCCAAAGTGAGCACTGTATATCATCTTTGGAGAAATGCCTGTTCAAGTCCTTTGCCCATGTTTTAATCAGGCTATTTTGTTGTTGTTGAGTTGTAGAATTTCTTTATGTGTCCTGGATATTAACCCTTCCAATATATCTTTTTAAACAAACGGAATTATACTTTGCAGGCTGTTTTGCAAACTATTTTTTCATTGAATATATTATATTATTTTGCTACAGGATTTATACTGTTATATCTATAGTATGCTTTTTAATGCTGTCTTTACAGTAGACATTTTCATTTTGCTATTATAAATAAAATTATGCCGATTATATTTATTAATTTTATGGATAATTTCTGTATTCATTTCCTGAGGCCGTTGTAACAAAGTACCACAAATTTGATGGGTAGAAAAAACAAATTTATTTTCTTACAGTTCTGGAGGCTAAACATCTGAAATCTAGGAGGGCCACACTAATCCAAGGACTCAAGGAAAGATAACGTTCCTTGCACTTTCAAGCTTCTGATAACTGTTGGCATTCCTTGAATTGTGGATTCATCTTCTCTCTGTTCACATTGCTTCCTCCTCATTTGTCTGTGTGATCTCCCACTGCCTTAATCTTATAAGGACACTTGTCATTGGGTTTAGGACCCACCCAAATAATCCAGGATGATCTAATCATCCCAAGATCCTTAATTATATCTCCAAAGACCCTTGTTCCTTACAAGGTAACATTCACAAATTCCTGGGGTTGGAACATGGACATATCTTTTAGGGGAACACAATTAGCCCACTACAGTTTTATGAAGATAAATTCCTAAAATTAGAATTGTTAGTTCATGGTATGTAAAATTTAAACATTTTAAGACAAATATTTCAGAATTGTGCTCCAAAATGACTTTGAATAGAATTTTTAATGTTCTTAAACATATGTGTGTGTTGTGTGCACATGCATAGACACCACGCAATAACATAGGTACCTACATAAAATAAAAAAAGGAAAGCAAAGAGGAAAGAGAAAGTTGGAGTTAGGGACAAATGAGAAAAACCATGGTAGTACCCTCTCAGAGGTGACCTTGATAATCTAAGTACTATTACTAGCAGTTTCAGTAAAACATACCTTATTGGTCTATGTCCAGAGAAATGGCTAAACTTGTGTTTTGATTTATTTGTTATGTCTGTCTTGTTTCTCACTACAAATATGTTTCATTTTTTAAATATTTGTATTTTGGTGTGAAATAATTAATCTTCAATTATAACCAATTAACATTTCCATGTTAAAAAAATTTTTTTTTCTACTTTGTTCATTTGTCACATAACCTTTATGACGTATGGATTTTTGAATTTTTAAAAAATCACTTCATGAAAAAGATCAGAAAAGCTTTATACATGTGTACATATGCATGTATTTTGTTGAGCGGTAGAAAACCACCAGTATGGAGTATTTCTTTTCTTAAACATAGTAGAGAAGTTCACCAGAAAGGAGCTTTGTCCTAGAATAAAAGTCATTTTCAAGACCTTTTAGGTAATAAATCATGTGTAATTGTATTTTCAATACTTTATCATGAATAGCAATCCATCACTAGTTTCTTGATAGAGGGCTACTTTTTGTAACCAACTAATAGAACTCACAACCCATTGAGTGTGAGTCCTTTAAAGGTAGAAGCAATGCACTTATTCCAGTGATGTGATCATTGCTCAAAACTGATTTTTAAACTTCTGCCTTAAAACTAAGTGCTTTTAAATGGAGCTTTAAAGAGTCTCAAAAATAAATCAGTTTTATTTATTTGATAAACTCATCTTGTTGTTATTCCATAATGTACATTTATTTTTCAAGTTGACCATTCATTGGACTTGACTTTGAGTAACTTCTGTTTGGTTCCAAAAATCAAGTCTACTTTTATGGAAAAATAATTTGCCACCAGAGGAAGATACTCAAAAGAATATGCTGCTACATTTTCTAAAAATAATTTCAACTACAGCATTATCATCAGAATAAGCATACAGCCCCCTGAGGAGATTACTTTGAAAAAGAGAATACTCAGAGTGTTATTTGTGGTATATTTTTGTTAATATCCTGACACGATACTAGGAAGTAACACAATAGAGTCATAGGATAATAGATTTTATGAGGAACAAGCTACCCTTGATGTTTTTTAAGGCAAATTTTACAAATAAAGAAAGAGGTGACGTAGGCAACCTAAGTAAGTTGCAGACGGCTAGCTATATCCTCAGTTGGTGATGGAGATTGTTAGGGAGATGGAAGTCCTTTTTTTTGTTTGTTTGTTTTTAATTTAGGGTCTTTAAAAAGGCCCCTGTAATATAGTGAGCTGAATTGGCAAGTGGCTAGCAAAGTTCAGTCTGCAGATGTGCTCCCATTAACTGGAAATTTTAAAATATGATTGTAAATACCTTTAGGTAGGGGAAATAATTCTTTACTTCATATTAGCAACAGGTTTTAGTCACGTATGAAACATATGGCCCTTGGGGAAAATTGTTAGATTTAGCTAATAAAAGTTTGAATTTCTGATAACACCTAATTTTTTACTCTGAGTAGGCTCCAAACATTGCATGGGATATACTCATACTCAAACTATTCATCATTTATTTGAAATTAAAATGTAATTGGGTGTTGTGTATTTTATTTAGCAAACATACCTTTGGAGGATATGAAGCATATATACTGCCATTTTGAATCCAGTCTACCAGCCAGGTGTGGCAGAAATATTTACTATTCACTAAATAGGTTTAGGTTCCCCCACATTTTGCAGCTTCCTTAAAATTAGGTAGAGCCATTTCACTAGTACTGGTCAGTGCTAAGGTTTTAGAAACTTTGTGTGTCAGTTGATTGATACATGTAAAAGCCAAATACAATTCCCCAGGTCACTCATTCCCTGAACTAGAACCATGTGTTCGAGATGGTCTAGAGGCAAGACACTGCAGCCTTGGATCCCTGAAGAAAAGTTGGATTGAAGGTACTCAGAAGAACCATGGGACCTATAGCATACTTTGTGTGTGTTGGAAACAATGCTTTATTAGTTAATCCATTGAAATTTTAGGGTTGATTCATTACTGCAACTTGGCATAACCTATATGAACTAACATGCTGTATCATCACATGAGTAAAATAAATTCTGTGAGTCTAAGTTTGTTGTTTAATCTTCATGGAATTAACATCAACTTATCAGATTTGTTTGTAAGACTGAATGAGAATTACAGGTAAAAGTCTTCAGCATTCTGCCTTCTGCCTGTTGCAGCAAATGAGACTGATATTTAATGATAACATGTCCATTAGGAAGTATTATTTTAATTATTTTAGCAATCTTATGAAAAAACCTTTTCGATTTTATAACTAAGGAAAATGAGCTTGGAGTGGTTAAGAAATTTGCCTAATGTCATTTCATAAAGCTCTTGATAAATATAGAGGTAAGTCTCTATTCCAGAACAATCTAACTCCAAAATCCCTATTTTCAAATCCATACCATATACATATTTGCCTGTGACATACAGAAGCCTCTCTCTGTGTCATTCATTCATTTTTAAAACATTTGTTAAGCCAGGTGCAGTGGCTCACACCTGTAGTCCCAACTACTTGGGAGGCTGAAGTGGGATGAATCCTTGAGCCCAGAAGTTGGAGGCTGCAGTGAGCTATGATTGTACCACTGCACTCCAGCCTGGGCAACAGAGGGAGACCCTGTGTGTTAAAAAACAAACAAACATTTATATAGATATAAATTGATTGCTGACCACATAAAATGCCATATGTGTTAATATGTTTTTATGTTGCTAGAAAAGAATACCTGAGACCAGGTGATTTATATTTTTTTAAAAAGTAGTTAATTTTGGCTCATGGTTCAGCTGGACTCTTGATGCATCCCTAGCGGAAATGTTCTCTTTTGGAAAGCAGGATCTCTAGATCCATAGTGCCCAGAGATCTATGCTACAATAATAAAGAAACCTTAAATTTCAGTGAAGATCAATCTTTAGGGCATTTAAAAAAATTAGTAGTCAAGAAGAGAAAAAAAAGCTAGAAAAGGAGACCAAAAAGGAAGTGGTCAATTATGAAAGGGAAAACAAAAATATGTAATGTTGCCAAAATAAAAGATCATTTCAAGAAGTAGAATTTGATCAATTATTATGGAATGCTGCTCCAGGAAAGGTACAATAAGTTAAGGATGAGGATAGACTAATAGATTCAGTAAGAATTAATTAACTTGGCTGGGCACAGTTTCTCATGTCTATAGTCTCAGCATTTTGGGAGGCTGAGGCAGGAAAAAGACTTGAGGCCTGGAATTCGAGACCACCCTGGCCAACACAGTGAGACCCTCATCTCTAAAAAAAAAAATAAAATTTAATTAGCCAGGTATAGTGGTATACACCTATAGTCCTAGCTACTTGGGAGGCTGAGGTAGGAGGCTCTCTTGAACCCAGGAGTTGGAGGTTGCAGTGAGCTATGATTGTGCCACTGTACTCCACTGAAGAAATGATGGCCAGGCACAGTGGCCCATGCCTGTAATCCCAGCACTCTAGGAGGCCGAGGCAGGAGGGTTGTTTGAGCCTGGAGTTCAAGAATATCCTGGGCAACATAGGTAGGCCCTGTCTCTCTCTCTAAAAAAAAAAAAAAGAATTGATGACCTTGAAGAATGTATTTTCAGTGGAGTGGAGGTGATGAAAGACTAAAATAGGAGGAAAGAAAGTAAAGATTGCAAATATGAATGCTATTTAGGATGTTTCTCTATAATTGGGACAGAGAGGTAGAGAAGGTACCTTAAAGGAAAAGGCAGTTACATACATTGTTTTGGAGGGAAGAGGTTATATAAGCCAGTTCATAACTCTGAATAAAAACCTGTTAACCTCCACCCCTCCACGCCAAACAATTTAGAAGTAAGATAAGGTTTATTATTTGACCAGACTTTTGTCAGTCGTCAATACTAGAATGACCTGTGGGTGTGTAGGGCCACCAAACCAAAGAAATCAAAATACAAACAACCACAACACACAGAACAAAGAATAAGGTCTACGGAACTGTTACAGAGCATGAAGCCCAAGTAGAGTGTTCAGATAAAAACCCTTCCTGTTTAAAATTAACAGTGGTGATGGGGTAACTATCAAGATGCCCAGGATTAGACCTTTTACTTTTGTGAACCAAGGACAAAGACCAATGGATAGTATGTCATATAGTTTTGTTATTTTGAGCAAAAGTGAACCTCTTGTGAAATTGTTCAATTTGTGTGTGAGGAAAAGCCACGGCTACAACCAATCAGAGCCTTCAGCCAAGTGAAAGATTACAGAGAATTATTGTCAGATGCTGGAATTTTCCTTCCAGAGAAATGACAACCCTATACCTTGAAAATTTCAAGACCAGTCTTCCAAAACCCCTATAAAATATTAAATAAATATACTTGCAATTTTAGTACAAATCAGGAAATGCAAAAATTGCAGTACTCATAGTGATATTAACTGAGTTCACAGGGCGCGCATGCAGGACTTTTATTCCAAAGCAGCCCAGTTTGAGGAGTTAATATTTCTTTGGGGACTGAAATACTTGTATTTTCCATCTTCTCTGAATTAAGGTTAGAAAATGAAAATGAGGGTTTACATACTGCATTTAAAATATAATTTCTTAACATTGCCAAGATACTTGGCTGACATCTGATTTTTCTATCAATATTTAAGGGAAAGTATTAAATAGAAAATCATCTTGAAGCAAATTCAAAGACCATGTCATGTACTATGGCTTTTATATGTTTTATATTTACAATGTAGTAATTTTATTTTGTGACTAGTTTCTATAACATGTTTCTATAAATTAAAAGGAGAAAAATATCTAATTTCTAAGGGCAAATCTCCCAATTTTTTCACTTTCTTATGTGGAAACATTGAACAAAAGAGAATTATGCAGATAATTTAACATTCAATTTACTTATTTTTGTCAGTAAATTTTTTCTCATGCTGTGTTTATGTTTTAAATTGTCCAAATATTTTATATTGGCTTAAGTATTTTGAAAAATATTCATATTGATTTGAAATCTGATGCAACGCTTCTAAAAGTCATGATGGCATGTCTTGCCAATGTGAAAATGGACATAAAAATATATCTAAATCCTGTGTTTTTCAACTGAGGAAAAATAAACTAATCTTAAGAAATATGGCAATCAACCAATATGGTTTTATCATATGGAGTCAGTTTGAGGAGCTGTGTGTAGCTGACCTCAGCATTATCCATCAAGGGATGGATGAGGGGAAATCTTGTCCCTCATTGTGTTAACTCATTCACACTTCCAGGTTTGCGTGTGAGTCTAAATAGCTGAACAGGTTTCCACAGGTGCTACAACAAAAATTCCCTGATGTAGAAAACAAGAAATTTTCACTGCAGTGGAGACAAGGTGCTGTCACATCATACTTTTGCACAGCTGGTTGTCATAGCAACAACTGGGCTAGAAATACCTTAACAGGATGTGAGGTAGGGCACAGGAGGTGTCTCAACACCCTGTCATGGTGAATTTTTAAAAAATAACATGGCATAACCATCAATAAATGTGGTTACTTGCAAATGAATAGTTAAGGTGATACAGCACTCTGCAAGATTTATCAAGGTGAGTATAAGTAAGAATGCCTAACTCCAAGAAAAGACAAGATATACTACATACTGCTGGTGGGAATATAAATTAGTTCGACCTCTGTGGAAAACAGTGTGGAGATTCTCAAAGAACTAAAAACAGAACTACCATTCAACCCAGCCATCCTACTACTGGGTATCCAGCCAAGGAAAAGAAATCATTATATAAAATAGACACTGGCCAGGATGGTGGCTCACACCTTTAATCCCAGCACTTTGAGAGGCCAGGGTGGGCAGATCACCTGAGGTCAGTAGTTCGAGACCAGCCTGGCCAACATGGCAAAACCCCATCTCTACTAAAAATACAAAAATTAGCCTAGCATGGTGACAGGCACCTGTAATCCCAGCTACTCAGGAGGCTGAGGCAGGAGAATCACTTGAACCCAGGAGGCAGGGGTTGATCTCAGGTGAGCTGAGATCACACCACTGCATTCCATCCTGGGGGATAGAGCGAGACTCTGCCTACAAAAAAACAAACAAATAAACAAACAAAAAGAAAAACCAGACACTTGCACTCCTATGTTCATCACAGCACTAATCACAGAAGCGAAGTCCCAGAACCAACCTAAGTGTCCATCAACAGTTGACTGGATAAAGAAAGTGTGGTGTGTATATATACCATGGAACACTATGCAGCCATAATAAGAATGAAATAATGTTTTTTGTCTCAACATGGATAGAGCTGGAGGCTGTGATCCTAAGTGAGCTAACTCAGAAACAGAAAACCAAATACCTCATGTGCTCACTTTTAAGTAGGAGCTAAACAATGGGCACACATAGACATAAGGACAGAAATAGTAGACGCTGGGGACTCCAAAAGAGAAAAGGATAAGGGGGAGGAGGGTTGAAAATTACCTATCCAGTACAATGGACCAGAAGCCCAGTCCCTGCTAGTACACAATATAGCCATGTAACAAACATACACATGGACCTCTGAACTTAAAATCATTTTTTTTAAAAAAAGAAGTGATAGCCAGGAACAGTGGCTCACACCTATAATCTCAGCACTTTGGGAGGCCGAAATGGGCAGATGGCTTGAGCTCACAAGTTCAAGACCAGCCTGGGCAACATGGCAAAATCCCATCTCTATAAAAAACAAAACTAAACAAAACAAAAATTAGCTGGACATGGTGGTGCACACCTGTAGTCCCAGCTACTTGGGAGGTTAAGTGGGAGGATGGCTTAAGCCTGAAAGTGAAAGGCTGTAGTGTGTGCAGTGAACCTGGATCACACCACTGCACCCCAGTATGGGTGACAGAACCAGAACTTGTCTCGAAAAAAAAAAAAAAAGAAAAAAAATATGACAAGGTATAGCTAAAGAATATATTACATATTTTCAAGCATGCATATGAGGTCTAGTAAGAGGGAGGCAAAAGTACTAAAGAAGCTTGTGTACCTTCAGTATAGTTATAAAACATTGCTTTCTGATAAACTGGTCAAATGTTCAGTCTATTTAGCAGCATGGTCCTTAGTGAAGGGGGATGCCAGACAATTATAGCTGAAAGACATAAACTAGAATTACCATCTAACTAACTTTACCTACTCAGCTTCCATGTTCACCAAACAACCTTGTGATTCTACTGAGGCTTCCTTATACATTGGTGTGCATGGACTAAATGCCCTAATTTTTAAAATGAGTAATTGTTTTCTTTATAGTCATATGTATCATTGTGAATTTCAAAGGTTGAACCATAATTTATATACTGGTCCCTTGTGAATTTGAGTAATGTGAGATAAAGAACACTGAGCAGAGTTGGGGTTATTGCTTGAAAATATACCAAGCATGGCTGTAACAAGGAAACCAAAACGGTATGACAAGAAGAGGGTTACATGAAGTTCCGGTAGGAACAGCATTTGAATGAAAGTTTCTAGTGGAATAATAAATAAGTTGGAAGGAGCAGAAAGTGTAAAGAGTGTGCTGAATCTTCTTCCTGGCTCTGTGGGCAAAGAGGAATTTAGGATATAATGTGGTTTTTCAATTAATGTGAGATAGAAAGAATGTTTGGGAAAAGGTTCAAGACTATGCTTGGTGATTCTGAACAGTGAAAGGGGCTCTACGAAAGATTGTAGACCAAGTTATCCTAAATTTTCAATTTTAATGTGGAGTAATGGTGCCTTCCACTTTAGCAAAATCGCTTCTCCAGGTTGGTAGTTTGGTTTGATCCATTACCAAAAGACTTTGAAGATGAGTAATAAAGGTGATTGCAAAGCATTTGGTAAACATAAATTAATATAAAACTCAACATTAGCAACTTTCCAGCAAATGTCTGTGAAGTAAGTAGTGTGTTTTGTTTAAAATTTCATAGAGTGGTTTCTTAATACATTAAAATGTTTTTCTCTTATTACCGATGCTTTCATAGTTGGCTTGATTCACTTGATATCGATGATCTACACTATAATAAAATTTAAGCAGAGAAACTTAATACAGTCTGAATTAGGAACCACAGCTTCACTGGGACTTAATGTATCATGTTGCAGCATAACATTCTAATATACATAATTTCCTAAATCTTGCATTGACTTTGGGGAGTACTAAAATATTCAGCCCAATTCTCTTTTAAGTGTTCAGAATACAGTTAACAATGTAATGTCCTGATGCAGAAGGTAGAAAAGCTCCTCTCCATACCCATATTCTCCAGCAGAGCCAGAAAATGAAGCAACAGCTATGTGAAAATCTCTCTTGCAGAATTATTTTCAGCACATTTTGATAAGATACAAAAGGAAGAAGCAACATTTTTTGAATATCTACTATATGACAGCCCCATTATTAGTATTTTAATACACTTCAATCATCAAAATATATCTGCAAGCACAGATATTTATTATTCTCATTTCACTTTTAAGGAAAGTAAGCTCAGAGATGTTGCCAAAGTAAGCACATCTGTGATGGAACTGAGAATGGAATACAGTTCTGTCTTCAATCTGTTCATATACTTGACTCTATGTAAAATCTATAAACGCAGGAGAGGTATGCCTGAGAATTCCATAATAGATATTTCAGCATTATTTCTTCATCAGACTATTCTTTCAGTGCTGTCAAAGTAGACACATGCATTTAAGAAAGGACAAAATCTACACAGCCTCCTTAAAGGCATGAAGAGTGTTAACAGACCAGCCTTTGGTTTCTTTCTTGCTTTCTTTCTTCATAATAAAGTATCAAGCAATAGCCTTTGCTTTCTTACTGACAATAGTTATGGTTTCAGGAACCAAGCTCTAATATGTTCACTGACTATAAACTCTTGAGTGGCAGAGGCCATGACCTTGACTTCCCATATCCAATTTATTTCTGGCTTCAAAAAAATTGTGCCCAGAGTCAAACCATGGTAATATGTAATACGTTATGTTTTAGTTGGTGAATTTTTGCTTCTTTTAAATACTGAAGACTCAAGCACCAAATTGTTTCAGTTATTTAAGAAATAAACCAACGCTCAGTTTAGTATAGTTATTTATTTATTTGATACAAGTAAATGAATAAACTGTTGGCAGTTGTTCACTTCTACTGTGAATTGGTTTGGCTTGTTGACTGAGTGGCGAAGGAGTTGGATATGAATATTTTCAGTTGGCAGTAAGGAGGAGAAAGAATTCTCTATTTTCTTTCTGACATTGTAAGTATAAGGAATGCTTTGTGCTGTTATCCTTACAACCTTACAAATCAAAATAAGAAAGAAATGGTAACCTACAGCCTTCAGTGGAAGATAATAAGTGGGGAAAAGACAAGTATATTTTCATTTTCAAAAAGGTAAAAACTGTCAGTAGGAGGAAGAAGAACTCTTATTTTAAGGTTAAAGCATAAAATATTAATTTCATATAGCTTTACATGCAGAATTAGCATTCACTCTAACTTTATGAGGGAGTTAATAAATACATGTGAAAATGAAGGTAACAACTTCAAATAAATAATTGAACAGTCACTTTATAAAGGGTGTTTTGTATACAGCCTCCAGAACAGCCCCTAGTGGCCCTGGACTCTTGGTATTCTCATTCTTGTGTAATCCCCTTCTATGGAGCATGGGCTAGACTTATTTTCTTTGAATGAATAAAATAAGGTAGAACTAATGGTGTATGTCATAAAAGGAATTATGTTCTCTCTCTCTCCTTCCCTGTCTCTCTCTCGTTCTCTCCCTCTCTTTTTGTCTCCAAGATCATTCACTTTGGGGGAAGCCAGCTGCCTGGTCATAAGCAATCCTATAGAGAGGCTCATGGATTGAGAAACTGAGGCCTTTTGCCCAACAGCCATGTGAGTGATCTCAGAAGTGGATCCTCCAGGCCCATTCATGCCTTTCAATGACTGCAGCCCCAACTGACAGTTTGACTGAGGACTCATGATAGACTGAACCAGAACCACACAGCTAAGCTGTTGGCACTCCATCCTGGAAAGGATAGTGAGGGATTCACTTCAGTGAGAGGACTAGACAGAAACATATTATGTTTAAGTGGGTCACTTTAAGTAGGTCTTAACAGCCAGCATGTCAGTCCTGCAGGATCAGAGAGCCAGCAAAATTGGCACACTTTAGAAGATACCTACGTATTTGGTCTTAAAGGCTGCATGGACAGATGTAGAGATAAGCTAGAATTACCTTACAAATTGGGACACTCTATAAGATAGATTATGTGGAATTGTTATAGTTCTCGGCATTCAATCAATTAAATATGCATCATTACTACCCTCTGGAAATATTTTAAATGGGTACATTGATATGGGCAAGCATATAAAAGGATGTAACTCTAGATTCTAGAAGCATGTTCCTCTTCCTCCTCATCATTCTCTCTGCCAATGCCTAGCTTGAGCTCTCAGCACCTCGTGCCTAGCCCTTAACTGCTACCAGGTTGTTTCTCATTCTTTAGTCTTGTCTCCTATGTAGACCGTAGGCTACTTGAGGAAAGGATCATGTCTCCTTCAATAATCCCCTTCCAACCACAAGTTATTCTTATTTGAAATGTGAGTCTATATGGAATTATTTCTGTATACCTCTCTGAAACCACAAGAATTTTGGATCACTATGCATGAATCATTTCCAATTGCCACCGTCTTATCTTTAGTGAGATTCAGGGTCCTCTGTTATTTGCTTCTACCCTCTTCTGCCTCTCTAGACTATCAGTTACGTTCTTTCCAGTTCTCATGGAGATGTATTGTCATTTTCTTAACGCTGTGAATATTACCCATGTGGTGCAAAGAATGGTGCTAGGTGTTGGAGAGACGTGCTGCCATGGAACAGATAGACAAGGATTCTGCATTCTACTTATTTTCTACTCACATAGTCTGTACAGTACTAGAAAAAATGTAATTGAACAATAGTACACTTAAGCTGTGGCATCTTCCGGAATTGTTTGAAGGCAAAACCAGTGATGTGTCATGATATTGCCCAATGGATTATCTATTTTTTGATCTGACACTATGCGGTAAGTAATATTCCTTACTAAAGAAGGCTCCATAGGATCTTCTTATGTAGAATGCTTTTTAAAATAGAAAAATGCACTCATATAAAAGGATTCAAAGCACAAAAATGCTGGAGAGACAAAAATGCAGTATCTTAAAAAACAGGCAGGTAGCAATTGTCACAGTATACTGAAGGGAGGTAAGACCTTAGAAAATAACTTCTAAAACCTTGGTTTTTAAAAATTTTCATTTGAACAAGTGGCTATATAGAGCATATTTTTAAAAGACCTTAACACAAATCTTAAATATGATTCACTACAATTTTATAAAATTACTAATGCTTAATTCATTAGGTGTCCCTTTAAAGTAATTTCTTCCAGGAGTCCCTCCCATGTAGTTGAATAGTTGTTTTTTAAACACAATTTAGAGTAATTCCATAATTAATTATCTGTTTCCACTAATAAATTCTGGGCTTTCAATGACAGCAGTGACCTTTCTTGATTAAATGTGTACTGCTAGTTCCTATCACAGTGCCTCACACATGAAAAGTCGCCTACAGATGTTTGTGGAATGAATGAAGGAGTAAGTAAATGGAGGTGAAAAGTGGTTATTAAACAACAACCACCACCACCACCA
>NW_016107371.1:7209222-7218223 GCF_001604975.1 Cebus imitator
TGTTGACCAGGATGGTCTCGATCTCTTGACCTCGTGATCCACCCGCCTCGGCCTCCCAAAGTGCTGGGATTACAGGCGTGAGCCACCGAGCCCGGCACACGTGGTTTCTTTAAAAAGATAAAACACCTGAAAGAAATGAAATCAGCATGTAAGGCTATCTAAGCTTGTCTGATGATAAATAATTCACTAGGAGCACAAGCATTCATTAATTATTTTTCATTCATTTCTTCACATATTACCTTTCTCCTTCATATTCATCAAAGTCAGACTTTTTTCTCTCTTGTTTGTCTTCTGGAACCTTCCTGGGGGACTCTTCCCAGGTTTGTTTGGCCTTGGCAGAAAGACAGTATTTATGGAACTCACTCTCTTTCTTATCTTTTGCTCTGAAGGGTCTGATATTAAACAACACAGCTTGTTCATTCATAACAGGCTGAAATGTTTAAACTTTATTCTGCAAGCAATAGCAATCACAAAAGATGCATGAGCAAAAAAAGCAACTTTGCGAAGCAGGGTTTAGAAGATTCTTCTATTGATAGTGATTGGAACGGCTTTTTCTCTGAAGGTCTGATGTTCAACAGTCATAGGTTTTTAGAGGAAGGAAGTGCACTGAATGTTAAAGGGTGAGGAGCAATACAATATCTGTATGTGGTTGCAAGTGGATGTCACTGGTACGAGTTCAGTGAAGGGGAGATGATGTGGGATGGCAGGTCAGGGAGCCTCAGTGATGAAGGAAGACATAAGTCATCTTTGGGCACAGCGTGGTGGCTCACACCTGTAATCACAGCACTTTGGGAGGCCAAGATGGGAGGAATGCTTGAGCCCAGGAGTTGGAGACTAGCCTGGAAACCATGGCAAAACTGTCTCAAAAAAAAAAAAAAGAAAAAATTAAAAATTTAGCCAGGTTTGGTGACTCAGACCTGTAGTCCCAGCTACTTGGCAGGCTGAGGTAGAGGATGGCTTGAGCCTGAGAGGTGAAGGTTGCAGTGAGCCGTGATTGTTACTCCAACCTGGGTAACAGAGTGAGACCCTGTCTCAAAACAAAACAAAGCAAACAATAAGTTATCTTTGAAGACAAGAAGGATTAGATAAGTAAGAATGCATGCAACTTGCTTACAGAAAAGCATAGACAACAGCTTGGTTATAGCAGTGTTCTCAATTGCAACTTCAGAATTCGTTTAGGAGCTCAGTAAAATGAAAATTCATGTGATCTGTCAAATGCCCTCCAGTCAAAGACCACTAGGAACATATCTGCAGTTGAAGGGTTAACTACAAAGAGAAAAATTACATACAGTGGAGAACCCATGGAGTGTCTTTGTAAAAAGGTGTTAAAAAGGATTTGGAATTGTGCTACGTGAACTTGAGGGGGGTCCAAGGAAGCAGGCTTTTGCTCTGGATTAGGTACTGTCAGGAAGCAGAGGTGCTTCTATGATTGAGTACCTTAATAATTTTTATCTAGAAGGTGGGACAAACCAAAAAATGTTAAAACTGTATTTGGTAAAGAAGCAACAGGCAGTCATACTCGCCAGGATGGGAGATACTGGTCTGTTCTTTTGGTTTGCACAACGTTCTTGTTTTTGTCTGTTTCTTCCTGGTTGCAGATTGGTCATCATGATCACCAAATAGCCTTATCTAATGTTGGCATTCTGTGAAGTTACTTGTGTTCAACAGAAGAACACCATGGCTTCACTGCGAAGCCCGGCCAGCTCCCGGATGTCAGAGACTGCGTTCCAGTCTCTCAGATGTAACACAAGACAGTGATTCACTGGCAGAAAACAAATCTGTGTCTCTAATAAGATACCTATGTGATTCTGATTGAGGGAATCTAAGACCATGCTTTAAGAACTATTCCTATGCTAAGTAGTAGAGCTGAAAATGGATGAGCAGATTATAAAAATCCTTAAAACAAAGTCTAATAGGTTTGAACATAATTCTGCCAGCAATAACAACAATTAACGGCACATGAGCAAAGAAGAACATTGCCAAGCAGGGCTCAAAAAGAGTCTCCTGCTGGTAACAAATAGGAAAGTTAGATACCGTGTGAGGAAGTTTCGAGCCTGGGGACAAGCAGGGAGAAGAGAAGCAGATATACCACCAGCTAGGAAATTATTGACAGGGTCCAGGCCTGACAAGACTGCGAGTTAGATTAAAACACTGCCAGTGGGAATAGAAAGAAAATATTGAATGTGAAAGACATTAAGTAAGAATCTGAAATCCATTCAAGGGCAGGGATTTATGTTGATAAATTCTTAGCTCCCAGCCCTGTGCTTGGAGACACAATGAGGATCCAGTAAATATTCAAGACCTAAATCAATTAACCAACTAATTGGATGTAATTGACATTATGTGGGGAAAGAGGAAGAAGGAAAAATCAGGAGTGATTTAGGGAGAGTCTGGAAGGGAAAATGATTTCAGAAAAAGAAGCATCCATCTTAGTCAAGTTTCATCTCTGTGATGATGAAATATGCTAGTCAGAAGTTAGCAATGTGGGTTTGGAATCTGAATTTAAGAGAGAGGTTAAGGGGCAGGGTGAGGTGGCTCACGCCTGTAATCCCAGCAGTTTGGGAGGCTGAGGATAGCGGATCATTTGAACTAGGGAGTTTCAGACCAGCCTGGCCAACATGGTGAAACCCTGTCTCTACTAAAAATACAAAAATTAGCTGGGCGTGGTCATGTGCGCTTCTGTCATCCCAGCTCCTGGAGAGGCTGAGGCAGACAATCGCTTGAACTCAGGAGGCAGAGGTTGCAGTGAGCCGAGATCATGACATTGCACTCCAGTCTGGGCGACAGTGAGACTCTTTGTCTTAAAAAAGAGAGAGAGAGAGAGCCAGGCTAAGGTAGGGGTTGCAGGATGAATAAGTGGGTAGATTGAAGTCACTGAAGACATGGAATTTTCAATAGTGGGTAGGTGAAGAAAGAATGGAAGATAGGGTCAGTCTCCTGCTGATTTGCCATGGCAGTTCTTGTTTTCTACTTTAGAAGATGAGTTGACATCAGGGGAAATAAATTATGACTATTTTAGGAATACAGCGTAGGTCTTCTGAGAATGATTTCTGGAGTCATCAGACAGAGTTTCCAGTACATCTCTGTCCCATTCAAGCTGTGACTTTTTCTCTGTTTAACCTAAGTTGAAATTTTCTCATCTGTAAAAAGCTGGTAATAAATGTAAAGCAAGTTCTTAAAGATAGGCCCGGAAATAAAATAAAAAAATACAAACCTCACATGGAAATGTCTGGGTGATGACATGCATTAAGTATGGTGAAGCTTCAGTTAGCTGATGAGGATATTTTAGTTTTCTCAAAGAATCATCTCTTAAGTAGGAATGGCCATCCTCAGTGACTTTACCCTTCTATGTCATAGGACGACAACTATGAATTTAGACTTGCCCAGTTGTTGCCAAAAGAGTGGCATTCTCAGAGCAATTTCAGAAACTGAGTAAGTAGAAAATAAGAGGGAACACTCTTAACTTGACAAGACAATACTATATCCAACCCTAATATAATTGTTAAATAGAAGTAAATATATTTGATATAGCTCTTGCCTGACCCAATCTCAGTTTTATAAAAATGTATTTTCAGATGGCTCACTTCAAGCATCTGCCTTTCTCATTGAAATCTAACCAAAAGGTGGCGGTATTCTACACAAATGCTAACTAGTACCTTAACTGTCACCTGTACATTTTGTAAAACAAATGTCACAACAGTATATATTGAGAATTAAATTGCTAAAGACTCCCCCACCCAGAAAAAAAGAGTTACCAGACTTCATTGAGAAAAATTGAAATTTGCAAGAAAAGATTAAAATGCAACGCAGAACACAACTCAGCCCGGTGTGTTAGAATACTTGTGTACCCACCAAGATTCCTATGATAGACTAGATGTCAGAAACAAAGGGGTGCCACATCATTTCCACGCTTAGTACATACACAGCCCTCTTTTTGCTTATCACACTATCCATCTGAACAGTCCAAAATTTATTAGGGCTTCTTTTTCTTTAGACAAACCTTTATTCCCCAGCCTTCTTCCCAGGGTGACCCTCCAGCTTATCACAACAGTTTGTGTAATCTGTGGAGAGAGAACACTGGCCTGCTTTTTTAAGATGTCCAGGTTTTAGGCTGGGCGTGGTGGCTCACACCTGTAATCCAAACACTTTGGGAAGCCAAGGCCAGTGGATGGCTTGAGCTAAGGAGTTACAGACCAGCGTGAGCAACTTGGTAAAACCCCGTCTGTACTTAAAAATACAAAAACTAGCCAGCCGTGGTGGTGCTGCCTATGGTCCCAACTACTGGGGAGGCTGAGGAGGAAGAATTGCTTAAAATAGGAGGCAGAGGTCACAGTGAGCCAAAATCATGCCACTTAACCCCAGCCTGGGCAACAGAGCGAGACCTCATCTCAAAAACAAAAACAAAAAAACTCTAGGTTTTAATTCAAGCTGCATCCTAATCAGAAAAATGGAAGAAATAAACATTAATTGAGCATCTACCATGTGCTAAGATATATGTAATCTTGCTTAAGTGGTAAAGGAGACCCAATAGGGTAAAGATTCTTAGTTTCACCTGATAGACAAGGAAAACTGAGGCTCAGAGAAGCTAAATAGCCTATCCAGGCCTTGGACTGGCAACTAGGATATAAACATTAAAATCAACTGTCAATTTCTCAGTTCTTTCAATTATACCAACTTCTATGACTACATACTATTTTTATTTCTCGGTTGTTTGATATTATAATGGGAGGGGGAGGCTACTACAAACATTCTTCAGGGTGTCAGGGATATTTTTGTAAAAATAATTGTAGTTCACAGCATGGGTTAGATGTGAAGTATAAAGATCTGGAAGTATGTGTTCTAGTGAGTGTATTTTAGTTAGATTGAATGTAGTAATTAGCTATATTGTGACATTGTTCAGTTTTATACTTAAAGCTTAATGTGGGAGAAAAACATTGAATTACAACATGTGATCAGTATCCATACCTTATTTTTATGCATTATCCTATATTTTTTTCTCAAGGGTCTGCATTTTCCAACGCTGTTTAAGGATTTTAGATTCCCTGGCGTTATATTTTTCCAGCCCAAGTCTTTGACAGTCTCAGTCAACATTCAATTGATGTCGTGAGTTGAATTTTTTCCCCCTAACTTTTTGTTGAAACAGTCTATTTCTCTGGAATATTTTAAGGCTGTTACCATTTCCTGCTGGGTGGGACATTTTTTGGCTATGCTGTTTGCTTAAACTATGAAGCCATTTCAAGTAGATGTGTTTTATCATCTTTTTTTCCTCTTCAGAGGAGCCTCCCTGTAATTTAAGGTTGTTAATAACCTCACCAAAGTGACATTTTCTAATATTGATTTGTTTTCTCATTGGACACACAGAATGAAGAACAGTGGGTTTTCATCAGTAATTCTAATTCTAACCTATTGAAAACTACAATGAATTGTTGACTGTTTACTCTCTCAATGAAATTGTGTCATTTATTATCATTATTTTTGTATTTATTTTTTAAATGATATTATTAAAGGGAGTTATTTTAAACATAAATATAAATAAAGCTAATAATTTTGAAAATACATGAAAGAAAGAGATAATAATAAATAAAGCTAATAATGCCTTAAAATAGAGCTTATCCATTTTGAGGGTTGAAAAACCAAAACATATGGCCTGCGGTTGCTTTTGGAGAGCAAAAGGCATTGGGATTAAAGCACTTCGACAAGTATTTAGGGCCTGCATATTATTATCTTCCCCATCATCATTATTAGCCAGGCACTTTATCCACAAAAAAAGAATGTGGCATATGTTCTCATTTACATGTCATCATATAATCAAATCTAGTGACAAGCTCTTTGGGAACTTATTAATGAAACAGAATAAAATGGTAGGAACTGCATTAAGCCAACAAATACATAGAATCACTGATGCCAATAAAAGCCAATTAAACCTTCTTTCATCATACTCTTGTTCCAGCCACTGTCCTAATGTGATCCATTGTTCTAGACCACATTGACTCAAAGAGTGTGGAAGGATCGAGGACCCTGGAAAAACAACTCACAGAGCATCTTATACTGATATGAGCAAGCACTGCCCTCTCACACCACGTGACATATTCCTTATTTCCCAAAATTATAGGGAAAGTTCTAGAAAGTACTGGAGTGGTAGTCAGGAAACTGAGGTTCTAGTTTTCAATCCATGTCTAACTTATTAGGCAACCCTTGGCCTCCCTGAGTCTTAATTTCCCAATGAGTAAAATGAAAGAATTTTAGGCTAGTGTCTAAGATGCCTTCTAGATTTAAAGCTTTCACAAGGCTGACAAAATCTGTATTTAATGACAGATTCCAGTTAGAGTAACTATAAATTTTCTAGGCAAAACTGAGCACTAGCAAGTGGTCTTCACTTACCTGCCGAGTGATGTTTTGAAACTCTCTACACCATATGACCCTTTCCAAATATCAGAGAATCAGTATATTTTATCCTATGAGCATGCATGCCAAGAGAATGAGTAAAATTCCCAGTTACAAAACTGCTTAGAACTCTTTGGAAATCATCTTCAGTAAACACACAATGTATAGCTAGCTATTAGAATGCTTAAATATGTATTCTAACAAAACATGCTAAGAGAGCTACCAGTATAAAAGAAGAAAAAAACTTAAGTGAAAAACAATTTTATATTCTTTTAGGGAAGCCCCAAATGTTTCTCTCATTTATTTTTAAATTAATTTTTAAAAGGACTTTGTTTTATCTGTTTCTTATTTTTAAAGACTCTTTTACAGAGCAGTTATAGGTTCACAACAAAATGAAGAGGAAGATGCAGAGATCTCTTATACAAATTCCCCCACTTTCCTACCTCCACTTATGTACCACAACCCACATTATCATCATCCCACACCAGACTGGAACATTTGTCACAAATGACGAACCTATATTGACACACCACAATCACCCAGAGCCCCAGGATTCACTCTTATTGTTATATATTCTATGGAAAAATGTCTGATAATATGTATTCATCATTATAGTATCCCACACAACAGAGAATCTTCACTGCTCTAAAAATACCCTGTGCTCCACCTAGTCATCCCTCCCTCCTCTTCCAAACTCTGGCACCACTGATCTTTTTGCTGTCTTCATAGTTTTGCCTTTTCCAAAAGGTCATGTAGTTGGAATCATACAGTATGCAACCTTTTCAGCTTGGCTTTTTTCACTTAGTAATACGTGTTTAAGTTTCCTTCATGTCTTTTAAGGGTTTTATAGTTCATTTCTTTTTAGTGTTGAATACTATTCTATTGTCTGGGTGTACCATAGATTACCAATTACTTATCTAATCACCTACAGGACATCTTAGTTGCTTCCATGTTTTGGAAATTATAAATAAGTCTGTTANTTGTCTGGGTGTACCATAGATTACCAATTACTTATCTAATCACCTACAGGACATCTTAGTTGCTTCCATGTTTTGGAAATTATAAATAAGTCTGTAAAGATTCTTGTGTGGGCATAACTTTTCAACTCCTTCAGGTAAATACCAAAGATTATGATTATTAGATCATATGCTGAAGCTTGTTAGTAAGAAACCATCAAATTTTCTTCCAAAGTGGCTCCACCATTTTGCATTCCCACCAGCAATGAATGAGAATTCCTGTTCCTCCACTTGCCAGCATTTGGTGTCATTGGTATTCCGAATTTTGGCAATATCGATAGATATATAGTGTTACTCATTTTTAAGTTTTCATTTCCCTAATGACATGTAATGTGGAGCATCTTTTCATATGCTTATTTGCTATTTATATGGCTTCTCTGGTGAGGTGTCTGTTAAGGTCTTTGGTCCATTTTAAAATCAGATTGTTTCTCATTGAATTTCAACAGTTCTTTGTGTATTCTGGGTTACAGTCCTTTATCAGATATGCCTTTTACAAATATTCTCTTCCATTCAGTGGCTTGTCATCTCATGTTCTTGACATTCCACAGAGCAGGAGCTTTTAATTTTACTGAAGTCTGTCTTACCAGTTATTTCTTTCGTGGATTGTGCCTTAGATGTTGTATTTAAGAAGTAATTGCCATACCCCAGTTCATCTAAGTTTTCTACTGTTTTATTTTCTAGGAGTTTTGTAGTTTTGCATTTTACATTTAGGTCTGTTATCCTCGGTCATCTACTTTGAAGATAAAGAATAGGAAATATCACCTTATAGTCAATAAATTTTACAAGTAGGAAGGAGAGGCAGAGAGATTAGAGAAGAAACAAAAGACGAAAATGGAGAAAAAGAAAAATGAGGCAGATACAGACATCACCAAAGGTAGAGAAAGAGGCAGAGAAGCCACAAACAAATTGACAAGGGAAATATCAGAAAGACCCTCATAGAAGTTGATAAGTGGAAAAGCAAAGACAGACTGGTACATCACAAATGGAGCAAGAGTCATTCTAAGAGAAAGGTTTCCATGGAAAATAGCTTGGTCAATGGCCTTTAATGAAACAGACAGATTTCATGAACGTACTAGCAAGTTTTGCTTTTTTGTTTTTTATTTTCTTTTCTTCTTCTAGTTGACTTGGCAGGTGGGTTGTTACACACTCCTTAGCAGATTTCGACTTCCATGGCCACCGTCCTGCTCATACTAGCTAGTTTTAAGCAATGACAGATACATGGAAATGATAACTTCTCAGTACTTATTTCTGGGCCAACTGAAGAGGAACTGAAGACTGAATCAGAGAAACCCCAATCTTATGTCAGTTAACAAATATTAACTTCTTTAATGAGTATCCTTATTATTGTAAAATGATAGGAACTAACTAGAAGTTTACATATGTTTCCCCTAGAAAGAGAGTGAGAAAAACTCAGGACAACAAACAATGTTTACAAAGTATTTTGCTCTCCATGGGAAAAATAAACGATTTAAAATTTTTATGGAAGTAAGGCTGGGCGCGGTGGCTCAAGCCTGTAATCCCAGCACTTTGGGAGGCCGAGGCGGGTGGATCACGAGGTCAAGAGATCGAGACCGTCCTGGTCAACATGGTGAAACCCCGTC
>NW_016107371.1:7218399-7256596 GCF_001604975.1 Cebus imitator
ACTTTAAAATAATATACAACTGTCAACATCAATCTCTTTTATATTATTAATTGAAAATAGACTTTTAAAATATTTAGGTGTTGTTCACTTTTTAGCTGTTATAGGTAATAGCATAACTGTTACTTTTTAAAAAAATCTTTATCAGTTGGAGATGTAAATATTTATGAGTGAAATTACACGATTTACTTTAATATAATCTGGCAAAAAATTTGCGCAGGGTATATAGATAAACCAAGTGCCAAAATGTTGATAATTGAGGAATTGGAATGTGGGTACATAAAGGCTTATTGTATTATTCTCTTTAATTTTGAGTATGTTTAAAATTTTCCATAACAAAAAGTTAAACTTTTTTTTAACGGCATCAGTTATGTATAAAACATTTCACTGTGTTTAGAAGAATTAGCTCAAATGAATACAGAATCTCAGTTTCACAGTATCATCAAAGAATCTTAGGTAATTTTTGTTTCAGAAGTTTCTTTGGTTCCTACTTTTTTTGTGGTGATTTCTATAATTTTATTTTTCATCATCTAAGTTTTATTTTCAGAGCAGCTTAACTGTGTTTTTATAAATTTCCACTTCAGAAACACAGGAAATCCTAAGAGATGGATTAGAACCAGGTACTTAGTGTACAATTTTTCATTGTGTTTTATTTAACTTAAGTACCAAATTCTAAAAGCAGAAGTGGAAGTGTCTTTATGCCCTGGTTAAAGACATCTCAATTGTTCCATGAGAAAACTGGAGAAAGAGTTGTATTTGGAAACCCTGCTTTGGCTATCACCTGAGACTGGTATCCTAGAAGTGCAGTGCTAAGTCTCCTGGAGAAGAATGCTTGCCTCTTACTCACACACTGCTTTATTTGCAAGTTGAAGTCTCAGAGGAGACTGCCTGTCTACCCAGCTGCAGAATGTGTATGCAATGATTGCATCTGTTGCCATGGAAACTGAAATATAACCGATAAACTACACACCCCAAACAGATTAAAATTGACTTAGGAAAACTATGTAGGGTTATTACAAAATTTATGATAAAACATCTTTTTGCTGCACCTCCCTCTATTTAAAGTGATAGCCTATGAAGTAAAATTTTCATAGAAACCATTCTCCCTAACAGAGTTTGGTGGTGGTAGCCAGATTATTGCTGAATAAATCCTTAAAGTGGTATAATATAGCTGCACATTGCGGCAGATGGATGAATGATATAAAAACATATATGCTAAACATATATGTATAAGGCTACTGACATATTTATGAAAAATATAAGTCCACAAAATATAGGTCCAAATATGTTTGAACATGATAAAAATACAACTTATTTGTTTTAACATGATTTACTATTTCAAAGACATGTATCTACTGTCTTGTTGTTTAATTATATCAAGCTAAACTTAACAATAGCTATTACTTATTCAGTACTTACTATTTGTGGGAAACTATGTTAAGCTTATTTTATTTAATTCTTGCTATAATTCAATAACTGGGGCCTTTTATTTTTAACACCACTATAGATGAGAACTGATCTCAGAGAAATAAGATATCCTGGTCTATAGTATGGGAAGTGAACCTTGGTCTGAGTAGCTTTAAACTTTAGTTGTATGAGCCTCACTTTATTGACTCATTTTTACTATGATGAAAAAAGCTTATTATAACAGTGGTAGCCTAAAATGGTGGTATTAGGAAAGCCTCCAATGACATATTTATATAGAGTCTCTACTATGCCCAGCTTAAATTTAGCTTGCATGCTTCTATTTCTGACATATCATATTGTAAGCTCTTAAAGGATAGGAACTGAAACTATCATACTTCACAAAGAAAGATGTATAAGTGGTACTTGATGAATACTTATAATGATAAAAATAACATAGCTATAGAGAAGTAATAACACTTTTGTAGAACCTTAGTTGTTTAAAATTGAGATACATTTTTATATTTCTTGCTGCAATGTGAATATCATGCCTAGGGAGCTAGAACTGGTCATTTAGGGAAACAGAAAAATTATGATTGATAATTCTTGCAATGGTATACACTTAGCAAAGCCTTTTTTGTTTCATTTTTGGCCAAGGACCAGGATTAAGGTCACTTGATAGCAAAATAAGTTTTTTAAAAAAATTTCTAGGAAAAAAAATAAATGGCAGTGTATACTAAGGAAGAAAACTGGGATTATATTTGAACACTTTTGGATTTTCATTGTTTATTGAATTTCTTATGCATTCGAGATTTTGCAAACAACCTCCCATATTATAAACAGCAAGAGGGCAACTGATGAAGGACATGTCCTACAGAAATTTTGAGCAGTTTATTTTTCCATCTTTCAAGTCAAAAGACTGAAGGATCTTTCTTCCTATTTGCTGCTTTGAAGATTTATAGGAAGGGGAAGGTTATTTTGCAGACAGTTGAAATAAAGTTCCAATGTTCTAAATTCTGTCTTTGGAAATAAATTGTAGCTTCCAAAATAGGTACTTCTAATGGTCCATGTACAGATATATGGAATGTGAAATGGCTTAGGAGTTATAATAACTGCATCTTCGGTTAGTTCCTCTTCTGCCATCACCTGGCTATGGATCTCAGACATTTCTAGGCCTCTGTTTTCTCAACTGTCAGATCTCAGTAGGGGGTGCCAAGTAATCTTTAATATTCCTTTCAGTTCCAATTAAAATCAAACTTTGTGGCACAATGTTTCTGGCTGGCCCAACCCTTATCCATAATTTCTTTCTTCCTAGACATCTCCCAGTATTGGCCCAGGAGTAATCATGTGTCTAGTTCTGATCGATGAGCTGTTACTGGCTGAGACTCCAGGAAAACTTTTAAGATAGACTGGACTGTGATGTTTCTTTTGGTCTTTTTGTTTTGTTTTGTTTGTTTGTTTCTCTGAGACAGAGTCCTGCTCTGTCGTCTAGGCTGGAGTACAGTGGTGCAATTGCACAGCTCACTACAGCCTCTACCTCCCAGGCCCATGTGATCCTCCTGCCACAGCCTCCCAAGTAGCTGGGACTACAAACATGTGCCACCACAACTGGCTAAATTTTTTTTGTTGTCGTATTTTTGTATTTTCTGTAGAGACGAGGTCTCACCATGTTGCCCAGGCTGGTCTTGAACTCCTGGGCTCAGGCAATTCTCCCGCCTTGGCCTCCCCAAATGCTGGGATTACAGACATGAACCACCGCACCCAACCCCTTTTTGTCTTTTGAACCTGTCTCCTTCTTGTCTGCAACAAATGCAGTGCCTAGAGGTGCAGCAGGTAATTTGTGACCATGAAGTGACAGGCTAAACACTTAGGACAGAAGAGGCAGAAAGATGAGAAGAATGTATGTCCCTAATGCTTCCTTGAGAAGCTGCACCAACATTGGCCTGCCTATATCTGGATTTCTTGTTATGCTGAGAATAATAAAGCCATAGTTTCAGCCACTGTAGTGTTTACCATTATTTGCAGCAGAACTTATGCCTCACTGATAAATCTAACACAGCACATAAAAGTAACATGCTATAAATTGAAGAATGGTTCTTATGGGGGCTACAAAGATGAAAATCATGACTACTTTTTCCAGGAAGTTGTAATTAATAGAAGACAAAAGACAAGCACTGAAATAGCCACATTATAAGACAATACATTAAGAGAGCTACAGTACCAACATTTTAAGCAGGATGTAGTCATATTTGCTTTCAGAGAGAGGTGTGGAAAATTCAAGAAAAGAGCTTTAAAAATACACATTTTAGTATTCTTTGAAGTTAATGCTGCCTCCTAATATAATTTCTCATTAAATTATTAATATAGAACTAATAATTAGACATAGGGCTTTAACGCTGACCTAGAGATTAAGCTGATCTTACTAGGATGTTACATTGTCTTGGCTTGACCTTCAAACTAAAATTATAGCAAATTTTTTAAAAATAAAATATTTTAGAAATTCAAATTTCAATAAAAAAAGAAAAAAATTCAAATTTCATATTTTTGAAATTAAATAGACCATGGTAACCTATTTCCTATTGCTTGATCAGTTGCTGGCTTATGCAGCTACTCCTGTGCCCTAGTAATTTGCTGTTTGGTACAAATATGTACTAAACTCAGTGCCTGTCTTTCCTTTCTTTTATAAAGTTTCCTCCATCACTCCCAATGCAATCCTTACCCTAACTATTCACTTCTTTCTCAAGATGGTATAATCTGATTACCGATTCAACATAGGTGAGTTAGTAAATGGTAATGAGTTAGTAAATGAAAATGGCTTAGTATGCTACCAGCTGTCCCTCAGTATATATAGTTTTACAACATCTAACCAAATGAAGATCAACCCTGATCTCAAGTGGGTTAAAGGAAGCTTTAAAAAATACCAGTGAGTGTGCCCTCTCACCTAACCTGGTTTGAATTCAATTGGTCTCCAGTGTGATGCAGCCAAGGGTAGGTTTAAAAGGTATTGCTAATGCATAGTCAAGGTAAAAAACCAGTGGTTCAACATGTGTCCACCAGGTGCTTGGCATTGCTAGTTACTCTAAAAAGCTACCCTGGACCTTGAGGGATTAGACACCTAAAATAATAAGTATTTTGCCCTTGAACTAAAAGAGAGTTTGCTGAAAGAAAACTGGATTTTCTCAAGAAAAACACAAGCAATGGTGTTTCTGTAGGGTCTAACCTAGTTTCAGGAAAGCTGACAGGAACCCACAGCAGCGTACTCTCATGTACTCTCTCTCTCCCTCCCTCTGCTTGTTCTTTGTTTTTGTCCCCACATATTTGGTCCATCCTTTCTCTGCCTGTTTAGTTATAAAGGACAATGCTATGGCTACCCAAGGTCACTGCATACATTATACATTTGAGCCCACCATCTGAAGCTGCACCTACCTAGAGGGCTACCTTTTGCTGTTTGTTTGTTTGTTTTGGTTTGGTTTGAGACAGGATCTCACTCTGTCACCCAGGCTGAAGTACAGTGGTGCAAATACAGCTCACTGAAGCCTCAACTTCCTGGGCTCAAGTGATCCTCCTACCTCAGCCTCTCAAGTAGCTGGAACTGTAGGTGCATGACACCACACCCACCAGGCTAATTTTTGCATTTTTTTGTAGAGAAATGGCTTCCCCATGTTGCCCAGGCTGGTCTCAAACTCCTGGTCTCAAACTGGTCTCAAACTCGCTAAAGCGATCCACCCGCCTAGGCCTCCCAAAATGCTGGGATTGATTACAGACATGAGCCACTGCACCCGGCCAGGGCTGCCTTTTACTAATGTAAGCAAAGAGGTCAGTCTGGAGGGACCCACCCTCACAGGTTTATCACTACTGGTTATGGGCAACAATTCTCTCGTTCCCAGCTCCTCCATTTTGGAGACACACTTAGATTAAAAAGCTTTTTTGAGTCCCAAGTACATAGTCTCTGGAGAGAGAATCTAGCTAGCCCAGCATGATCAGGTTTCCATTCCCGATCAACTTGAATATGTTCCAAGAAAGAGGCTAATCTGGTAGACGCACAGCTGCAGAGGACTCACCTGGTATGGGGAAGAACGCACATTCAAAAAGAAGATCATTTATGAGGAGGGCACTTAATTGAAAAGGTCTACTTGATTGCTCAAAGAGCTAACTTTTGCCTATGGCAGACAGTTTAAAATTCAAAATGTCTCTTATAAGTTGTCAGTGGAATAAGCATATGGGGAGAAAAGAGGTTATATCTGACTGGTGTGTTCTAGAAAAGTGTCATGGAAGACATAGAATTTTTATAAACAATGTGGAGAAAGAGGCAGCCCAGATGGGAAGAATAATTACAATAAATGAAGGCACAGAGGTAAGAATGGGGACTCTCTCAGGTTGATTGGACTATACAGTTTAGAATGTAGTGGGAGATAAATTTGGGGTCAGACTGTGGAGATTTCCGAAATTCAAACTGGGAGGAAAGATCCCTTCTAGAAAAGGTATGTTTTTTGAGCAAGAGAAATACACAATCTGTCTCTCTTTGAGTCTCTCTTACTCTGTCACCCAGACTGCAGTGTAGTGGCACAAGCACAGCTCACCATGGCCTTGACCTCCCAGGTTCAGGTGATCCTCCACCTCACCACCTCCACCTCAGCCTCCTGAGTAGTTAGGACTACAGGTGCCCACCAACATGCCTGGCTAATTTTTGTATTTTTTGCAGAGACTGGGTTTGGCCATGTTGCCTGGCTGGTCTTGAACTCCTGGGCCCAAGCTATCTGCCCACCTTGGCCTGCCAAAGTATGAGGATTATAGGTGCAAGCCACCGCACGTGGCTGAGCAATATATAATATGACTTGTATTTAGGAGGATGGTATTACTTTATACATTTTCTAAGAAGGTATTGCTTTATACCTTTTCTAAGATATAAAGTAATAAAGATAAGAGATTCTGAAAGTCAATGAGTAGATCAAGTAAGAGAAAAGACAGGGTCTAATCTAGGTTGGTGGCAGTAAGAATAGAAAATAAAGAAATGGAAGGCATTTCTGAGAACTGTGGGGATTTCAAGCAGCATGCCAGAGACAAAGAGAGAGCTACTTGGATTAGGAAGCATATTCTCAGGGTTCTGGCTGCATTTGAGTATGGTAAAGTCAATCTTTTCTAACACATTACTTTTTAGAGTGCCCTGTTGAATTTATGTATTTTACTAAATTCATTCCATCAGTCACTCACTCAACAAACATTTATTGAGTGCCCAATTTGATCAGACTTTTATAGTAGGGGTGGTTCAGATAATATGATGAAGATTAGTCTCTTCTAATGAGGATATAGACAGGAAAACAATGAATGAGAAGACACCATTAAAAGGCCACATTACCTCATAGTGCTGCTGGGAAGATTAAGTGAGATCACGTCTGTAAAATGCTTAGTTAGGCACAGTGCCTGGTACCTAGTAAGCGCTCAATAAATAGTAGTTATTATTCCATATAAAATCCTATGAGAGCAAAAAGAAGAAGTGATGAACTGTCTTAGGATGTTGAGGACAGCTTCAGTGAGGAAGTGAGATAATTAACCAGGCAGAGACAAAGATGGACATTCTAGATGGAAGAACTTGCATGAGGAAAAGCATGGTGTGTTCTGAGAAGACAAAGTATGGCCTGCATGGAGTATGGGAGGGTATTTAGGAATGGCACGTATAAGGCGAGCAAGGTAAGCTGGGCCTAGATTTCAGAGGATCTCAAATGTGAAGCAAAGTTTAGACTTTGTATTTTAGGCAATCAGAAGCAATGACTAGTTTTCCGGCAGAGAGGGTGTGAACAGATTGCTTATTAGGAAAATCACTCGGGGTAGTCTGGAGGATGGATTAGGGGTGAGAGGTGAGAAATAAGTCAGAGGCAAAACAATCATTAAGCTGCTTAAATTGTTCAGACTAGTCAAGTGAGGTAAGGATATGAATCAAGATGGTTGCAACGGGAACGGAGTGACAGAAAAAAATGATAACTTTTATTTATCTTTTTTACATTTACAACTTTGTTTTGAACAAGCATTTTGTGAAATGTTTCCAACAATCTATAAGCTTCCAAAGCTCTGAAAGTTTATGAGATTATGTTTGAAAACTTTTTATCTAATTCATAAGATATTGCATTTTTACCAGCTCACTATTACTATATTAATCTCTTCTAAAACACAGGAAAGATCTTACTTGAGAAAAAACAAACGTTCACAAAGATCCATTGTAACACTTCAGGTTGAATTACTTGCTTACACAGTGTGCAAAAGTAATTACATGTAAATATTTTAATGAGTTATTTCCATTTTATGTATTCTTGACAATGTTCTTGTATATTTCAAGACTATGGAATAGATACAGGTAAAATCTAAGTATTCTGGTGCTGTGATGAAGAATATTTTTTTCTTACCGTATTACATGATAACTGCACAGATGACCTAGACACAGGTTGCACATGAAGATAGCAGCAGCTTTCCAGTTTGACAACTAACTAAGGCTCACCTTCCTGGCCTCTGGAAAAGATTACAGGGTAATTGCTGGAACTACCAGAGGTTTTATTAATGTAATTATGTGTATGGTAATGCCCATTCATTGAAAACCCAATTAACTAGAAATTTCAAATAAGACCTTTTTGGCCGAGCACAGTGGCTCATGCCTGCAACTGTGGCACTTTGGGAGGCTGAGGTGGGTGGATCATTTGAGGCCAGGAGTTTGAGACCAGCCTGGCCAACATGGTGAAACTCATCTCTATTAAAAATAAAAAAATTAGTCAGGCGTGGTATGCACCTGTAATCCCATCTACTTGGGAGGCCGAGGCAGGAGAATTGCTTGAATTCAAGAGGTGAAGGTTGCAGTTAGCCGAGATTGCGCCACTCTACTCCAGCCTGGGCTCAGAGCGAGACTGTCTAAAAAAAAAAAAGCTATTTTTCTTTTATAGTCCTATGTATAACTCATCCTCATAATGAAAGCCCCAAGAAAAACCATAAAATCTTGTATTTTATTTTAAAACAAACCAGAAACATATTTTATTTGCTTATTGTTATCTTTTTAAAATTAAACTTTTTATTTTGAGATAGAGATTCATATTCAGTTTTAAGAAATAATACAGAGAAATCCTTTGTACCATTTGCATAGTCTCTCCCAAGGGCAATAGCTTGCACAACTATAATATACTAACCAGGCTATGGCTATTGACAGGATAGGTCTATTTCTGGGTTCTTTATTCTATTCCATCAAACTACCCATATTTTCCTCCATCAATAGCACACCATGATGATTACTATAGCAATGTAATAGGTCTTATATTGAGGTAGAGTGATTCCTCTCACTTTATCTTTTTTCCAAAAATTTTTTAGGTATTTTAAGAGTCTTACTTTAGTGCCTTTTATATTTGACTTATTTCAAAAATTTGAAATCCGGATATATAATATATGGCAATTCCTATAAGCTACAATATTTAATTATTATAATTTCATTACTAAAAATTCTGAATAAGCAGGATTTGACTTTTAAACCTTTCTTTTAGGGTAGAATTACCATAAGCTAGATTACAAAAGCAAGTTACGGAATCTTCTCTGTCAATATTTGAAAAACATCTATTCCCATTTAGATATGCTATGAATATCTTTGGTCTCATAATTCTAAGATATTCATCCTTTAAAATAATTTTAAATGCTAAAGGTTTTAATATGTTAAACCAATAGGGTGTTCTGTAAAATGTTCTGTTTTATTGACCTTTAGCCATATTTACCTACCTGTAACCTTTATACAGCAATAAATAACTGTAAGCACAGAACATGAACAAATCCCAAGAGTAGCTTATTGAAATGTAACTTTGTCTTTAAAAAATCTGCTGTGCCATTTACCTTTTAAAAAGAAAGGCCAAAAAGGACAAACAAAGCTTCAGAAATTGAAGCTCTGATATTAAATGTACTTGAGTGTGGCGGATATATCTTTATTCATGAGAATGCATGTCTTCACCAGGGGTGCTCTTTATAACTGCCTGATTTAATAAATGGGTCAGAGTATCTGAGATAAATCTGCAAATTGTTGAATACAGTTGCCAATTATTGAATTTTAAAACAATTGGCATCGTAAAATTTTATGCAACCTTCTTTGATATGTGGTACACCTAATTTCTTTTTGAGTTAGAAGGAGTTTCTATTTTCTCCCAGACAATTGATTAAAATATTTGTAGTGTCTTTAAATAATAAAACAGGCTTTTAACACAGTAATCTTTTATTGCTGAAAAATGAGAAACCTAACTCTATAAAAAATCACTGCAGTTTATGATCAAAAGAAACAAATATAAAACAAAAATATCCTTACCATACTCGCCAATGCTTCCTCTATTAAGCTAATGAAGCTTTTAAGTAAAAAGAGTATTTTTTAATTTTAATTTTTATCAGCTTTATTCAAGTATAATCGACATAAACTGCATATATTTGAATACATAAAAAGTATATAATAGTCAATATTAATATATTGTACACTTAAAAGTTTGCTAAGAGGGTAAATCTCATGTTGTGCTCTTACCACAATAAAGTGAAAAAAAGGATATAGGTTTTGATGTATGCATAACCCTGTAAAACCATCACCACAAGCTAGATAATACACATGTCCATTACCTCCAAAAGTTTCCTCATGTTTCTTTTTATTTATTTATTTATTTAATTTTCAGATTCAGGGGGTAATGTGCAGGTTTGTTACATGGGTATATTGTGTGATGCTGAGGTTTGGGCTTCTAATGAGCTGTTCACCCAAGTAATGAGCATAACACCCAACAGGTAATTTTTCAACCCTTCCCCCACTCATACTATCCCCTGTTTTGGAATCTCCAGTGTTAACTGTTCCGATTTTTTGTGTCCATTTGTACTCACTGTTTAGCTCTCACTTACAAGTGAGAACATGTGGTATCTGGTTTTCTGTTTCTGCATTAATTTTGCTTTGGATAATACTCATGCCTCTTTTTAACCTTCCTACTTCCCCTTCCGCAGCCCAGGCAACCACTGATCTGCTTTCTATCACTATATATTAGTTTGTATTTTCAAAAATTTTATATAAATGAAATTATGCTTAGAGTATTTACTGTTTTATTGTTTGGCTTTTTTTTTTTTCACTAAGTATAATTATTCTGGGATTCATTCATGTTACTGTATGCATCAGTAGTTCATTACTTTTCATTCCTGAAGAATAGATACACTATATTTGCTGATCCACTCGCCTGTTAATGGGACATTTGCATGATTTCCAGTTTTTGGCTATCACAAATAAAAGTGCTGTGAATAGTTGTATACAAATCTTTGTATGGTTCTGTTCAATCATATGTTTTCATTTTTCTTGTGTAAATACCTAGGAGTGAAATGGCTGGATCATACAGTAGATGTGTGTTTAACTTTTTAAGAAGTGGTCCAAATTTTTGCAGAGTGGCTGAGCCACTTCAGTTTCCACCAGTGGTGAATGACAATTCCTGTTGTTCCACATGCTCACCAATACCTGGTATTTTCATTGTAGACTTTCAGTTATTTTCACTGTAGACTTTCTGTTGGGTGTTCAGTGGTATCTCATTGTGGTTTTAATTTGCACTTAGACTAATAATGTTAAGCATCTTTTAATATGCTCATTTCCTATTCATATATTTCTTTGATGAAGTATCTGCTTTTTTTTTTTTTAAATTGGGTTGTTTTCTTGAGTTTTGAGAGTTCTTTTTATATCCTGACTATAAGTCCCATATCAGATATATGATTTGCACATATGAAGTTTTATTTTATTGTTTTCTCTTATGGATTGTGCCTTTGGGAGGCCAAGGTCGGAGGAGAGCTTAAGGCCAGGAGTTCAAGATCAATCTGGGCAACATAGTGAGACCCTGTCTCTCCAAAGAATAATAATATATTAGGTGGGTGTGGTGGTACATGCCTGTAGTCCCAGTACTTTGGAGGCTGAGGCAGGAGGATCACTTGAGCCCAGGAATTTGAGGTTGCAGTGAGCTGTGATTGCACCACTGCACTCCAGCCTAGGCAACAGAGTGACGCCTTGTCTCAAAAAAGAGAAATATTTGTCTAACCCAAGGCCCAAGATCTCAAAGGTCTTATCGTATGTTGTTATTTAGAAGTTTTTTTTAGTTTTAAGGTTTTACATTAAATCTTTGATCAACTTTGAGTTAATTTTTGTATATGGTAAAGAGTATGAATCAGAGTAGGTTTTTTTCATATGCATATTCAAGTGTTTCAGAACCATTTGTTGAAAACAATTATCCTCTTCCATTGCATTGCCTTTGCACCTTTGTCAAAAATGTTGCTGATACATGTGTGGGTTTATTTCTGGCCTCTCTATTCTGTTCCATTGATCTGTTTGTCTGTCTTTTTGCCAATTCTGTACTATCTTGAGTAACATCGTGCCTTGAAACCAGATAGTATTTGTCTTCCAACTTTGTTCTTCTTCTTTAGTTGGTTACCCAAGTGTTATGGCAGAGAATAGAAAACATCTTTCAGTTATTCTAGTTGGTCCTGAGAAGACGGAATCAAAAATTCAGTTCAAGATGGTTCTGTGAGGGATGTGCTCACAGGTAGTAGATGGTGATGTTTTATTGCTTGTATCTTGGGCTTTGTTGAACATAGACCATGTGTCAATTATTGTGGCTGGAACCCATATTAGTCTAGTTCACAGCAAATACTAACTACTATAGGATAGATACATGAAAAGTAAGTGCTATGTGTAATTTTTAGAAGTTATCTTTGTCTTTTGAGTCCCTGATACATCTAGGAACAAACTTGAGGAGTTTTAATGCAAAAGTCCATTAAAAACTCAATAGAATTGAGGACTATTTAGTAAAAGGAAATGACATTAATAAATGAGAAGCACAGCTAATCTTATTATGAAATTCTCTGCGACAATTTTCAGTAGTCTTTGCCATTCTTTGAGGCTGACCATTAGCTTGAGATCACTGTGAGAAGTGATTAAAAAGTTGGTTTGTCCTCATGTTCTCACTCATAAGTGTGAGTTGAACAATGAGAACACATGAACACATGGAGGGGAGCATCACACACTGGGGCCTGTCGGGGAGTGGGGGACTCGGGGAGGGGTAGCATTAGGAGAAATGCCTAATGTAAATGATGGGGTGATGGATGCAGCAAACCACCATGGCACGTGTATAACTATGTAACAAACCTGCACATTCTGTAGATGTATCCCAGAACTTAAAGTATAATAAAAAAAATTGTTGCAGGTTTTTCTGTGATCTAGAGAATGATCTTTGTCAGTATTCTGTAAGTGATTGAAAAGTTGTATTCTCTGTAAGATACCAAGTTCAACATGCATATAAAATACTACTTTAAACTTATTAATTAAATTACTTAATATTTAAAAAAAAAGTTGGTTGTTTCTATGACTTACTGAGTAGGTACTACCAACTCAGAATTTTCCTTTTCCTTTTCTGAAGCTGATATTGTCAATATACTCTATGTCAGTTGAGTGTGTGAAATTTACGAATAGGAAACTCTCTTGGGGCTAGACAGCATTATAACTGAGAGTCTGAACTTTGGATTCAGAAGAACCAGCTTATAAATGTTGACTCTGCTTTGTAGTAGCTATCTGGCTTTGCAAATGTTACCAAATATCTCTAAATTTCAGTTTATCACTTGGAAATTGAGGATAATATGGTACATGTTTGTTAGGATTGTTACAAAAATTTAAATTAGCTAATGTTTATAAAACACTTGGACCATATGCACCCGTATGCAGGCACTATTATGCACTAGGTCAAGGATTCCCAAACTTGCCTGCACAGTAGCATGACTTGAGGACCTTAAGAAAATTTTGAAGCACAATCACTTGGGATGAGACACAGAGATCAATATGTTTTGAAACTCCTCAGGCAAATCCTGTGTGCACAAAACTTGGGAATCATTACCCTAGGTGATTTAGATAAATTACATTATTTAATTTTATAATACTCTACAAGTTATACTTTATTCCCATTTGAGATGAGAAAACTCATTTATAAATGGGAAAATGGGAGTAAAGAAAAAGTTTCCCATTGAGTGTGTTAAGTAAAGTCCTACAGCAAATGGAGCTTAAAAGATTCAAATTCAGGTAGTCTGACCTCAAAATCCCTCCTTTTAACTATTTTGCTATATTTCTTTAAACAAGGTTCTTAGAGAATCCTAACTTCAATTTTTAAAAAATGCACATCTGTAGCAGAAATTATATTGTAAATACCTGACCCAGATTTGTGACTAAATAAATGGGAGAATTGGAAACATTTTAATGACATTTGTGAAGGAGTCTATCATAACCCATTAATATAATCTAACAAAATCAACGAAAATTCATGACCAAAGTTTCAGTATTAATATCTTGTGGTTAACTTTGGTAGATTACACACTGTAGCTTTATATGTGCTTTATTTTTTTTTTTCCAGTCCTTGCAGTAGTAAACAAAGTTCAAGCCACTAGTCAGAGCTTCTACCCAACGTTTTCCTGAGAATAATTCCCAGATGTGCTCAATTTACAATGGCCAAGATAACCTGATGACTAGTTTTTGGAGTACTACTCTGTTTGCTGTAAAATGCATTCCTATGGGCCTATAATTTACTCCCTACACACCTAATTTAAGATATAGATGAACCAACATCACAGCTCTAATGGGAACACTACCACAGGTTTTGGTATCTAAGTGGCAGATGGCTCTGAACATCACCATTGGCTATTGCTCTTCCAGGCTTATAAACAAGTTACGTGAATTGAGCAAAAAAATGACACTTCTGCATATATGATGACATAATTATGGGTGTAAACCTAATCTTAGAGAAGAATCCCAAAAGAGCTTATGTCAGTACAAATAATAAAGACACTACCATAAGGGTATTTTTTGGATTTCTTCCATAGCAATTGCAAAGAACTCAGTGTTATTTGACAGCAATTCTATTATTGTGAGAACTTTCTGCTCAAGTAGTAGGCAACTATTCTTCAGTCCTACCTGGCACTTTGAGGCTGAGAATTCTCCAGACTTCATCCACAGAAAGAACAGTGGTTTGTATTCAATGTAACATACTGATGTAAATCAAGAAGTTAATAATACGAAAAGTGTTTTCCCACAAGATAGCTCCAAAACCACCAGATGTTATTTTCCAGGAGGCAATAAAATACTCAGCAAGGTTGATTTTTGTTTTAATTTAAGATTTTCTTTTTTACAAGGAGGAAACAGTTTATTTTCCTCTTATGTTTACAAAAATATTACCTACTCATTGTAAAATATCCAAGCCATACAAAAAGATATAATGAAGAAAAAAAAATCACCTAAAATCTCATTATGCAGTGATAACCTCTAGGTATGGAAGTTCTCCTCTGTCCATCCTATCCTTCCTTCCTTCCTACTTTCTATTTACCTACCATCTTTGTCTAAAAAAAGTCAATAAATACACATGCATGGGGAAAAAAACCTAATTATTAGAGAATGACATAAAACAAAAGGCAAGTTCCCTTCTCTGTTCTTTTCCATTCCTAAACCAGTTTTCCAGAGGTTAAATGTTCGTTTTCTCACACAATTATTCATACAGATAACTCCAAATAACAAAATTTTACTGATATTGTCTTGTTTTACCAACTTTGAATATCATTTGTTGACTCCCAGCTATAGGGAGTAAAGATTTAGTTCACTCATTTACTTCCTATTTCTTTTTCCTTCCTATCAGTTTTAATAATTACATTACTACTTGATTTCTATTTTTTACTTTCTAGCTTTATTATACTGAAATTGCTACTGTTTATTCCATCAACTGTTAAATTTATCTCTACATTTTTCATGCAAGTAAGGTGATATTAACATTAGTCTTCAAACTTCTACCTCTTTTGCCCATTTTTCAAGTCTCACCTTCTAAACTTTTTAGATTTATCATATTTATTTTTCTTCTGCAAGAATCTAAAATTCTAAAAATCTTCATTAAAACCATCTCCTCATTACATCCAACCTATGTAACACAATTCTGCTAAGCCTTGGTAGTGAGTTACATTTTCATTTTCTTAAAAGTGTCTTCGGAGCAGCAGAAGTTCCTAATTTTGATAAAGTCCATTTTATCAATTTACTTATTTTATGGTTAGTGCTTTTTATATACCAAAGATCATTGCCTATTCCATGACTGCAAAGATGGAATGCTTCTTTATGCTTCCTTCTAGGGAATTTACATTTTTCTCTTTTATTTTTAGGTTAACAGTCCACTTGAGGCTAATTTTTTTTAGAGATAAGGTCCACTATGTTGCCCATCTAATCTTGCACTTCTGGACTCAAGCAATCCTGCCAACTGGACCTCTCAAAGTGCTGAGACTACAAGCATGGGCCACTGTGCCTGGCCTAGGTAAAATTTTAATATATTGTGATACACAGGTCAAAATATACAGACATCCAGGTATTCCAGCATCATTTGCTGAAAAGATATTCTTTCCCCTGTTGAGTTGCCAATATATATGTGAATTGGCTGAATTATATGGGAAGGCCTATTTCTCTATTCTCTTTTTTGTGTAATTCAACCATTTGCCTTTTCTTAAGCAAAAAATACAGTATCTTAATTAATGTAGTGCTATAAGTCTTAAAATCAGTTATCCTAAGTATGCCAACATTTTTCTTTTACTTTTTTCAAGATTTTGACTCTTAGGTCCTTGCATTTGCACATAATATTTCATGTTAGATTATTAATTTCCAGCAAAAACCCATTCTGAATTAGAAGTACGTCAATCTTACAGATTACTTAGAGTAGAAGAACAGCTTTACAATATTGAGTCTTGCAACTAACCAAGTGCATGACAAATGCATACATTTATTTAGGTTTCTTAATTTTTTTTTTCTGTTTTGTGGTTTTCAAAGTGGAGATCTTTTATATATTTTCTTAAATTTATTCTTAGAATTTTTATATTTTTGACACTATCATAAAGCGTATTTATTTTTAAATGTCATTTTCTAACGGTCATTGAAACAATATGGAAATACTGACTTTGTATCCTACAGCCTTGCTGAATTCACTTACTAGAGTTAATAGATTTTTGGAGACATATAGAATCATATTGTCTGTTAATAAAGCCAGTTTCATTTCTGCTTTTCCAATCTATAGTCTTCATTTACCCATTTCTTTATATGTTATATCCATCTTTTCCTGTAGATGTTTTAACATATTTGTCATAGTTATTTTAAAGTCTTTCTTTGCCAATTCTAACACCTAGGTCCTTGGTTGGTCACTTTCTATTGAGTATAAGTCACATTTTCCCATTTCATCACGTCTAGTAATTTTTTATTGTTATGCCTTGAGTAACACATTGCAGAGACTCTAGATCTTCCTCTAAAAAGTGGTGAGTCTCGTTCTAGCAGGCAGTTAAATTATAGATAGATTGCTTTTAACTTGGGAAACCTGGTTTTCCTTGTCAACACAAGTCTACGGTGCTCTTTTGAGGCATTTAGTCTCCATTCCTAATCCAATGGAAATCCTGAAGTGTTTATTAAGTCCATCTAACTTGGTTAGATTTAAACTCCAAAATGTCTCTTACCTGTGGTGGGCAGCAAAAAATCTCAGCTTAGCTCCCTGAACTTTTTCCAGCGTAATCTTCTGCTAGGCTCCTGAGATTCTCACTGGTACAACTGCAGCTGAGTCATTTGGCTGTTGATTTTGTTTTTACTGTAGAATCAAAATAACAACAACACAAAAGCTGTAATAAAGAGTCTCCCAGCAGAGAAAAGCCCTGGACCCAAAGGCTTCACTGCTGAATTTTGCCGAACATTTAAATTAGAACTAATACGAATCCTACTCCAACTATTCAGAAAAATGGAGGAGAAGGAAACCCTTCTAAGCTCATTCTATGAGACCAGCATTACCCTAATACTAAAACCAAGACATGTCAAAAAAAGAAAACTATATGCCAATATCCCTGATGAACATTGATGCAAAAATACTCAACAAAATAATAGCACAATTAATTAAACAACATATTAAAAAAATCATTGATCATGATAAGTGGGATTTATCCCAGGGATGCAAGAATGGTTCAACATGCCTGGCGAGATGGCAGAATAAAAACAGCTCCAGTCTGCAGTTCCCAGTGAGATCAACGCATTAGGCAGGTGATTTTTGTATTTCCAACTGACGTACCTGGCTTATCTCATTGGAACTGGTTAGACAATGGGTGCAGCCCATGGAGGGCAAGCTGAAGCAAGGTGAGGCATTGCCTCACCTGAGAAGTGCAAGGGGTTGGGGAACTCCCTCCCCTAGCCAAGGGAAGCCATGAGAGACTGTGCTGTGAGAAACGGTGCATTCTAGTCCAGATACTACGCTTTCCTAAAGTCTTCGCAATCTGCAGACCAGGAGATTCTCTCAGATGCCTATACTACCAGGATCCTGGGTTTCAAGCACAAAACTGGACTGCCATTTGGGCAGACACTAAGCTGGATGCAGGAGCATCCAGCATAGCAGTCTGAAGTCAACCTGGGATGCTCAAGCTTGGTGGGGGGAGGGGCATCAAACATTACTGAGGTTTGAGTAGGCCCCACAGTGTAAACAAAGCCACTGGGAAGTTTGAAGTGGGCAAAGCCCACCACAACTCCACAAAGCTACTGTAGCCAGACTGCCTCTCTAGATTCCTCTTCTCTGGGCAGGGCATCTCTGAAAAAAGGCAGCAGCCTCAGTCAGGGCTTATAGATAAAATTCCCATCTCCCTGGGACAGAGCACCTGAGAGAAGGTGTGGCTATGGGTGCAGCTTCAGCAGACTTAAATATTTCTCCTGTCAGCTATGAAAAGAGCAGCAGATCTCCCAGCACAGAGCTTGAGCTCTGTAGAGGAACAGAGTGCCTCTTCAAGTGGGTCCCTGACCCTTGTGCCTCCTGGGTGGGAGATATCTCCCAGCATGGGTTGACAGGCAACTCATACAGGAAAGCTCCAGTTGGCATCTGGCTAGAGACCTTTGGGACAAAGCCTCCAGAGGAAGGAGCAGGCAGCAGTCTTTGCTGTTCTGCAGCCTCCACTGGTAATACCCAGGCAAACAGGGTCTGGAGTGGACCTCCAGCAAACTCCAGCAGACCTGCAGCAGAGGGGCCTGACTGGTAGAAGGAAAACCAACAAACAAAAAGAAATAGCATCAACATCAACTAAAAGGATGTCCACACAGAAATGCCATCCAAAGGTCACCAACATCAAAGACCAAAGGTATATAAAACCTGAACAAAAAGGCTGAAAATTTCAAAAACTGGAGTGTCTCTTTTCCTCCAAAGGATCACAACTCCTTGCCAGCAAGCATACAAAACTGGACAGAGAATTAGTTTGACGAACTGACAGAAATAGACTTCAGAAAGTGGGTAATAACAAACTCCTCTGAGCTGAAGAAGCATGTTTAGATTGGAGTAGTTTGTTATTACCCCCTTTGTGAAGAATGCAAAAGAATGGAAATCATAACAAACAGTCTCTCAGACCACAGTGTAATCAAATTCGAACTCAGGATTAAGAAACTCATTCAAAACCGCACAACTACATGGAAACTGAACAACCTGCTCCTGAATGACTACTGGGTAAATGACAAAATAAAGACAGAAATAAATAAGTTATTTGAAATCAATAAGAACAAAGACATAACATACCAGAATCTCTGGGACCAAAGCACTATATAGAAAAATGTATAGCACTTAATGCCCACAAGAGAAAGGAGGAAAGATCTAAAATCAACACCCTAACTTCACAAGTAAAAGAACTAGAGAAGCAAGAGCAAACAAATTCAAAAGCTAGCAGAAGATAAGAAATAACTAAGATCAGAGCAGAACTGAAGGAGGTACATAAAAAAACCTTCAAAAAAATCAATGAATACAGAAGATGACTTTTTGAAAAGATCAACAAAATAGATAGACTGCTAGCCAGACTAATAAAGAAGAAAAGAGAGAAGAATCAAATAGACACAATAAAAAATGATAAAGGAGAGACCACCATTGATCCCACAAAAATACAAACTACCATCAGATAATATTATAAACACCTCTACGCAAATAAACTAGAAAACCTAGAAGAAATGGATAAATTCCTGGACACAGACATTCTCCCAAGACTAAACCAGGAAAAAGTTGAATACCTGAATAGACCAATAACAAGTTCTGAAATTGAGGAAGTAATTAAAAGCCGACCAACCAAAAAAAGCCCAGGATCAGACAGCCAAATTCTACCAGGGGTACAAAGAGGAACTGGTACAATTCCTTCTGAAACTATTCCAAACAATAGAAAAAGAGGGACTCCTCCCTAATTCATTTTGTGAGGCCAGCAACATCCTGATACCAAAACCTGGCAGAGACACAACAAAAAAAAAGAAAATTTCAAGACAATATCCCTGATGAACATAGATGCAAAAATCCTCAATAAAATACTGGCAAACCAAATCCAGCAGCATATCAAAAAGCTTACTCACCACAATTAAGTTGGCTTCTTCCCTGGGATGCAAGGCTGGTTCAACATATGGAAATCAATAAATGTAATCTATTACATGAACAGAACCAATGACAAAAACCACACAATTATCTCAATAGATGCAGAAAAGGTCATCAATAAAATTCAATATCCCTTCAAGCTCAAAACTCTCAATAAACTAGGTATTGATGAAACGTATCTCAAAATAATAAGAGCTATTTATGACAAATCCACAACCAATATCTTACTCAATGGGCAAAAGCTGGAAGCATTCCCTTTGATAACCAGCACAAGGATGCCTTCTCTCACCACTCCTATTCAGCATAGTAGTGAAAGCTCTGGCCCGGGCAATGAGACAAGAGAAAGAAATAAAGTGTATTCAAATAGGAAGAGAGGAAGTCAAATCATCTCTGTTTTCAGATGACATGAGTATGTATTTAGAAAACCCCATTGTCTCAGCCCAACTCCTTAAGATGATAAGCAACTTCAGTAAAGTCTCAGGATACAAAATCAATGTACAAAAATCACAAGCATTCCCATATACCAATAATATTTTCCACAAAGTTTTCATAACATACATTGGCAAAAGAATAGTCTCTTCAATAAATGATGCTGAAAAAACTGGACATCCACATGCAGAAGAATAAAACTAGACTCCTATATCTCACCATGTACAAAAATAAAATAGATTAAGAGAAATCTATCACCTCTACTTATGAAACTACTAAAAGAAATCTTAGGGGGAAACTCTCTAGGACACTGGTTTGTGCAAAGATTTTTTGTGTAATACCCTACAAGCACAGGCAAGCAAAGCAAAAATGGACAAATGTGATCACATAAAGTTAGAAGGCTCCTGCACAGCAAAAGAAACAATCAACAAAGTAAAGAGAAAACCCAGAGAATTGGAAAAAGATATTTGCATATTATCCATCTGACAAAGGATTAATAACCAGAATGTATAAGGAGCTCCAACAATTCTATAGGAAAAAATATAATAATTGGATTAAAAAATAGGCAAAATATATGAAGAGACATTTTTCAAAAGACAAATAGCAAAGAGCTATATGAAAAGATGCTCAACATCATTGATAATCAGAGAAACACATATCAAAACTACAGTGAGATATTATCTCATGCGTGTTAAAATGGCTTATATCCAAAACAGAGGCAATAATAAATGCTGGTAAGGGTGTGGAGAAAGGGAACCCTCATACACTATTGATGGGAATGTAAATTAGTACCACCACTATGGAGGATAGCTTGCAGGGTTCTCAAAAAACTGAAAACAGATCTATCATATGATCCAACAATCACACTTCTAGGTGCATACCCAAAAGAAAGGAAATCAATATATCAAAGAGATACCAGCACACCCATGTTTATTGCAGCACTATTCACAATAGCCAAGATGTAGAGTCCAGCTAGGTGTCCATCAACACATGAATGGACAAAGAAAATATGGTACATATACACAATGGAGTATTATTCAGCCATAAAAAAGAGTGACATCCTATCATTTGCAACAACATGGATGGAACTGGAGGGCATTTTGTTAAGTAAAATAAGCCAGGTAAACAAAGACACACTTTAAGTGTTCTCACTCATTTGTTAGAGCTAAAAATCAAAACAATTGAACTCATGAAGATAGAAAATAGAATGATGGTTGCCCCGTGCTGAGAAGGATTGTGGGAGTGGGGGAGTGGGGATGGTTAGTGGGTACAAAAATACAGGTAGATAGAATAAATAAGATCTAGTCTTTGACGGCATAACAGTGTATCTTTAGTCAACAATAATTTATTATAAATCCAAAAATAACTAAAAGAGTATAACTAGAATTTTGTAACACAAAGAAATGGCAAGTCCTTCAGGTAGTGTATATTCCATTTACCCTGATATAATTATTACACATTCTATGCCATACCAAAATATCTTATGTAGCCCACAAATATATACACCTACTATTTACCCCAATATATATATTTTTAAATCAAAATCTTAGGAGTAAATTTAACCAAGGAGGCAAAAGATCTGTATACTAAAAACTATAAAAATAGAAGATTACAAAAATAAAAGATATCTGGTGTTCATGAACTGGAAGAATTAAGGTGTCCATACTAACCAATGTGATCTACAGATTCAATACCACCCTACCAAAATTCCAACATCAGTTTTTACAGAAATTGAAAAACAATCCTAAAAATCTATGGACCCAAGGAAAACCTTAAATACCCAAAGCAACTGAGCAAAAAGAACAAAGCTCAAGTCATCACACTACCTGATTTCAAAGTATATTACAAAGCTATTGTCATCAAAGCAGCATGGTAATGGTATAAAAACACATACATAGACCAATAAAACAGCATAAAAAATCGAGAAATAAACCCATGTATTTACAGTCAATTGATTTTTGACAAAGATGTCAAGAACACAAAATGGGAAAAGTACAGTCTCTTCAATAAGTAATATTGGGAAAACTGGATCTTCATATGCAGAAGAATGAAATGAAACTTCATATGCAGTTTCATGGATCTTGAAGTGATTTTTTTATGTATGTTTAAATGAAATTCTTTATTTTCATTAATTTGCTTAAAGATTACACTTATATTAGAGTTCTTTATTTTCTTCTCTTAGGAAAATAATTATCTTTGCAAGATAGTCTTAGATTTTTCATTCAAGTATTTATTGCTAGGTAACAATTACCTCAAATTTAATTGCTTAAAACAAAAAAATAGTTCATTTGTCCATGGTTCTTTGGATCAAGAAGTCAGGGATTGGTTAGTTTTTCTTCTTCATGAGGTGTCTTGGTGTCGTGACACCTTATGACATGGGATGGCTGGAGGTCTAACATAGTCTCACACATATGGTGGCAGATTTGCTAATTCCTGACTGGAGACTCAGCACTCAGCTGGAGCTGTGATCAGAGACCTTGGTTTTCTTCACAGAGTTCTCTCCATGTGACTATCTGGGCTTCCTCACAGCACAGTGGCTGAATTCACTGAAGGTGCATTATAAGCAGTAAAAATAGAAGAAGAATAACTTTTAAGGCCCAGCTTCAAAACCCACAAAGCATAACATTTGCCACTGATCACAATAGGTATTCTAGTGCATATCCAATGGTAGAGAAACTAGGCAAAGCCCTCATGACTAATCACCTCTTAAAAGTCCTACTCCCAATACCATTACTGTGGCAATTAAATTTTAACATAAGTTTTGGCAAGGACATTCAAATCATAGCAGTCACATTACAAAAGAGCATGTCAAATGGGTATGTTTTATGATATCTATATCTGTCTATCTATATATAAACCTATATATAGGTTTTCATCTACAGTTCCTGGCTCCTAACCCCCATAACCCTTGTTACAGTCCTTTTTTTAATAACGTTGAGTGTGCTACACCTGAGGGACAGGCCCATGACCTTCTCCTTCCTGCCTTTCTCCTGCCCCAAAGCAGGACTCTACTCTTTCCCTGCCTTTCTGATTGTAAATCTTAAGACTCTCCTCAGAGAGTCCTGCCCTATACCCTGGGAGAAGGAATGCTGATGTCATGAGGTTCCATAAAATCCCAAGAGAACTAAGATCAGAGAGCTTCAGGATGGCTGACCACATGGGGGTTCCTAGAGAGTAGTTGGCCCAGGGAGGGCAGGGAGCTCCATGTTCCTCCCCTGTTCCTCACCCTACACATCTCTTCATCTGTATCCTTTGTAGTATCCTTTATAATAAACCAGCAAATGTAAGTATGTGTTTCCCTGAGTTCTGTGAGCCATCTCAGCAAATTAATCAAACCCAAAGAGGAGGTCATGGGAACCCCAACTTGAAGACGGTGGGTCAGAAGTTCCAGAAGCTCGACTTGAGATTGGTGTCTGAAGGGAGCAGGTGTATTCTTGTGAACCGAGAACGCAGCCTGTGGGGTCTGACACTCTCTCCAGGTAAACAGTGTCAGAATTGAATGGGAGGACACCTAGCTGGTATCTGCTGCTTGGTGTTGAGGGGAGAAACTCACACACATATTTGATCATGGCAGTCTTTATAAGGTCTTTTAGGCCAACTGATGGCCCCATGGATGCCATGTTAACCTCTGCAACCTGCACGAACACTCCAGATGAGTTCCTGGAAAATAAGTAACTGGAAGACCATGAAAAGAGGAAGAAATGATTAAACCCTATGGTACCTACTTAACTTTAAGACATTCTCTATTGTTCATTATTCCTGCCCCAATTGATAAGGCTGTTGGACTTTGTAACCGACCTTGGACAACCTGTGACCCCTTCCCAGCTTGCAAACCTACCACCCCCTCCCAGCTTGCAAAAAGCCGCCCTAACGCAAACCTGTAAAATCAACTCCTATTCCATCGCCCTTCGCTGACTCTCTTTTCAGACAGCCTACCTGTACCCTGGTGAATAAACAACCATGTTGCTCACACAAAGCCTGTTTGGGGAAGTCTCTTCATTCAGAGCACACATTTTTAGAGCCTTCTGTGTTGATTGTTGTGGTTGGTGTGAGAAGGGTGCTATTGTTGTAATGCTCTTTGAAAACACAGTCCACTCATGCTATCTAATGTTCTGCCTAGTTTAATAAAAACTTTTTATTATGAAAAATCTCAAAATATATAATAATAGAGAAAACAGTATAACATGCATCATGTATGTGGTGTTTTCTTAGGTTCTTTGTCTATTTGGCATACATTCCTTACAGGACCAACTTTTTTTTTTGGAGATGGAATCTTGTTCTGTTGCTCAGGCTGGAGTGCTGTGGTGTGATCTTGGCTCACTGCAAACTCCAACTCCCAGGCGCAAGTGATTCTCCTGCCTCAGCCTCCTGAATAGCTGGGATTACAGGCATGTGCCACCATACCCAGCTAACTTTTCTATTTTTATTAGAGACAGGGTTTCACCATGCTGGCCAGGCTGGTCTCAAACTCCTCACTTCAAGTGATCCACACACTTCAGCCTCCCAAACTGCTGGGATTACAGGCATGAGCCACCACGCCAGCCCAGACCAACTTCCTTTATTTTCTGTGTTCTTGATACTCTGGCATTTGGGGGCCTTACACACTTGGGGAGAGATTGCCCCTCCCAAGACCTATTAATTTTTTTTTTTTTTTTTTTTTTTAGATGGAGTCTTGCTCTGTCATCCAGGCTGGCGTGCAGTGGTGCAATCTCGGCTCACTGCAACCTCGACCTCCCGGGTTCAAGCGATTCTCTCAGCCACTCAAATAGCTGGGATTACACACACCTGGCTAATTTTTGTATTTTTAGTAGAGACGGGGTTTCTCCATCTTGGCCAGGCTTGTCTGGAATTCCTGACCTAGTGATCCACCCACCTCAGCCTCCCAAAGTGCTGGGATTAGAGGTGTCAGCCACCATGCTGGCCCAAGACCTGTTAATTCTTAAATGTCCTTAACCTACGTGGGAACATGACTTTCATATGCAAACTGACCATCTCTTTATCTCTCATGCATTGAGCCAATACTTCCCCTGCTCAAAATCATCCCAAGGCAAGGTACCAGTCAACTAGAGACCATCTCTATAGCCCAGAGCCCACCAGAATTATTCAAACTGACCAATCTTTAGCTTTTTACTCTGCCATACCTTGCCTTTTCCATGGAAAACCCAATAACGGCTCTTGGCTACATTTTTCTCTTGCTCCTGTCTTCTGCATCCTGACCACACTGATGCTTCCCCTATGGCCCTGTGTGGCATGACATGCCCGCTCCTTTCAGAAAATTAAGTAATAAAAATCTTTCAATGGCTTTAGCCTTTTTGGGACAGCACTTAGTCATCTCCATAAATTAAAATCCCTTTGGTACAAATGAGACAGTATGTATCACCCAGTTTCAAAAATTCAGCCGTTAGCAATTCATGGCCAATATTATTTCATCTAAATACCCACATTCTTTTCTACCCCTCCCCTAAAATATTTAGAAGATAATTCTGAGTTTCATATAATTTTATCTATAAATATTTCTGTGTGGGTTTATATATGAATATACGTATACATGCACATTTTTTTCTTCAAATATCTCAACATTATCTCAGCAAATAATTTTTAAATATCAGAAATATTCATACAAATATTTTGAATTGTCTCATAAATATAATTTTTAAAAATTGTTTTTTGTTTAAATTAGGTCCAGGCTGGGCATGGTGGTTCATGCCTATAATCCCAGCACTTTGAAAAGCCAAAATGAGGCAGGAGGATTGCTTGAGTCCAGAAGTTCAAGACCAGCCTAGGCAACATAGTGAGACTCTCATCTCTATAAAAACAAAAAGTAGCTGAGTGTAGTGGCACATACCTGTAGTCCCAGCTACTCAGGAGGTTGAGACAGGAGGATTGCTTGAGCACAGGAATTAAAGACTTCAAAACCACCTTTGCAAAATTATGACTGAGACAGTGAAAGAGATCTAACTTAATTAACTCCATCTTTCTTCTAATCTTCAAGCTGTCCATGTTCATTCCTGGGTATAGGCTAAACTAACTTTGACAGAAACTTAGTTTATAGTTTAAAACAAAGCCCTTTCCCAAAGCAGACCTCCTTCTTGCCTGGGGATTAGATTGCCTTTGTAGGAGTAACATTGGACACAAGATTAGAAATCATGGTTTAGGAGTCATGCAGCTGGAAGCTATAAGATCCTGACTCTCCCTAAGTTGCTCCTAAGATCAATGCTTGAGATATTTTACAGATCCTGCACTTGAGGGATCAGCTGGCACCACCCAGATCAATAAACTGGCTCATCTGATCTTGTGGCCCCTCACCCAGGAACTGACTCAGTGCAAGAAAACAGCTTCGACACACTGATTTCATCTCTGACCAGCACACCAGACTCACTGGCTTCCCCTCCACCCACCAAGTTGTCCTTAAAAACTCTGCTTCCTGAATGGAATGCTCGGGGGAGACTGATTTGAGTAATAATAAAACTCTGCTTTCCCACACAGCCAGCTCTGCATGAATTACTCTTTCTCTGTTGTGCTTCCCCTGTCTTGAGAAATTGGCTCTGTCTGGGCAGTGGGCAAAGTGAACCCACTGAGTGGTTATAGTGAACTGTGATTATACTACTGCACTCCAGCTTGGGCAATGGAGAAAGACCCTGTCTCTGTAAATAAATGAATAAATAGTAAATAAGGATTCAAATGAAGTCTACACATTATAACTGGTTGATATGTCTTTCTATTTTCTTTTTAAAACATAGGTTTCTTTTTAAATTATTTTTATTGCCGATTTCTTTTTTTTTTTCTCTCTCTCTCGTATTGTTATTAAAGAAACCAGATGGTCTCTTGTAGAGTTCCAATTCCTCTCATTCTGATTATATTTCCATAATGCCGTTCAACATGTTCCTTCACCCCTTTATTTTCTGCAAATTGTTAGTTAGATCTAGAGCTTTATGAGATTTGAGTTTGGTATTTTAGCAAGAGTTTGTCTCACTTCCAGTGATGTTAGCAGCCACTCATGATTATTGCCTAGATCTATTAATTTATTAGGAGTTGCAAAATAGTGATATCATAATTCTATTATTTATCAGCTATAATACCTCTGTAAAGAAAGTCTTTTTGACATCAGTTATTTGCTTTTCCTGATATATAGTCTATTTTCAAAATAATAATGATGAAGTTTTAAGAAATATTATTTTGAGGTTATATGTTTAAATATATTGGATTTGCTTCAATTCATTGAAGTTATTAACCTTATTGATGGTCAAGGCCCAAAGTCAATAGGACAAGCTGATCCCTGAATTCTTTTATCAAGTACCTAGTAGTCTTTAATAACTTCATTGCTTTCTGCTTGACAAGATGTTGCAGGCTCATCAATACTTTTCCTGTTTCAGAATGAAATCACCCATCTTATCTATCCAAGGAGCACTAGTTCCTTTTATTGGAAAATGGTGCTAAAACACCATGTTCTGTGTTTTAAGGGTGCTTATTGACACTAGGCTTGTGGTTTCTGAAATTTTGTAGTAGACACAATTAGAAAACTAGAAAAAATTTAATTTTTTTTTAAAAACAGATGAGTTCATATTCATGCTTTTAATTCAAATTCTGGACTAGAGAGATTTCACTTAATCTCCTATAACTTAATGTATATCTTCTTCTGTGCAAAAAATCTTTTATGCCAACATACTCATTTGCTTTTGTACACTACAAAAATAATAATATAAATTTAGCTACACATACTATGATTAATAAAATAATGTCAGATCTTTTGTTGCAGGTCCTTTGTCCTTAGGCTGTGTTATTTGAAAGATATAAAGTCAAATTACCGTGTTTTAAATACTTGACATAGTTCCTCCATGTATGTTTATGTTACTAAACTACATATGTTAGACTCATTTGTTTCTTAAGATTTTTTTTTTGATACAGGATCTCACTGTGTCACCCAGGCTGGAGTGCAGTGGCACGATCATGGCCCACTGCAACCTTGACCTCCTGGGCTCAAGTAATCTGCTTGCCTCAACCTCCCAAGTAGCTGGGACCACAGGCATGCACCACCATGCATGGCTAATTTTTCTAATTTTTTTTTTTTTTTTTTTTTGTAGAGATGGCATCTCTATCATGTTGCTCAGGCTGGCCTTGAACTCCTGGGGTCAAGTGATCCTCCCACCTTATCCTTCCAAAGTGCTGGGATTGTAGGCATGAGCCACTGCACCTAGCCACTTGATTTTCCCTCTCAAATTTATTTTTGCCATATAATTATGTAAAATATTTACATACTTCCAAAATCAACAGTATATAGTAAGGAATTTTCAAAGAAATTCATTTTCCATTTCTGTCCTCTCCACTCTATTCTCTTTTCCTATTGTTGGTAACCATTTATGTGGTTTATGATGCCTTTATTTTTCTGTTTTTTAAAAAAATAGACTTTATTTTTTAGAAAGACTGTTCTTTTTCAGAGAAGTTTTAAGTTTATGGTAAAAATGAGCTGAAGGCACAGTTATTTCCCATATCTTCCCTGCCCTACATTTGCATAGCCTCCTCCACTATCAAAATCTTGCGCCAGAATGGTACATTTGTTTTAATCAATAAAGCTATTTTGACCTATTTTCACGCAAAGTCCATAGTTTACGTTATAGTTCACTATTGGTACCTTCTGTGGGTTTTTGATGTAAAATGACATGCACTTATCATTTTACTCAGGACAGAAATGTCATACAGAGAAGTTTCACTGCCCTAAAAATTCTCTGTGCTCTATTTATCCCTCTCCATCTACCAACTCCTGTAACCACCGAACTGCTCATTGTCTTCACAGTGTTGCTTTTTCCAGAGTTTTATATAGTTGATATCATACAGCATATAGCCTCTTCAGATTAGCTTCTTTCCTTTAGTAAATTGCACTTAAGTTTCCTCCATGTCTTTTCATGGCTTGATAGTGCACTGCTTTTTAATGCTTAATATTATTCTGTTGTTTGAATGTACCACAGTTTACTTACCCATTCACCATTGAAGGACATCTTATTGCTTCCAAGTTTTGGCAATTATCAACAAGGCTGTTATAAACAGCTGTATGAAGGTTTTTGTATGGACAGGACTTTGGGCCTACCATTTCATATTCTCAGCAGCAAGGAATGAGAATTCCTGTTGCTCCACATTCTCACCAGAATTTGTTGTTTCTTCCTCACTTTCATAGATGTTAGCATATCATGAACATTGCTTTTAATACTTGGATTATCCTAGAGATCATAATATCTAGAGATATTATTCATTCCTTTTTATAGCAGCAAAGTACTCCATTGTGTTGATGTAGGATGATTTTATTTAACCCTTCCCTATTGATAACATTTGGATTGTTTCTAATCTTTGCTATTACAAATAGTACTTCAGTGAATTCCTTGGGAACCTATTTTTGTGAATTTTTGCCAGTATGTCTTTGTAGGAATCTATCTTTGTGAATTTTTGCCAGTATATCTTTGTGGTAGATTCCTTGAAACGGGATTGCTAAATATGCATAATTTTGCCATGTATTTGCAAATTCCCCTCTATAGGAGTGGTAACATTTTGTATTTCCATAAACAGTGTATTAGCATGCCTGTTTTATCACAGCTTTGTCAACAGAGTATGTTATCAGACTTTTGGATTTTCTCCAATCTGATAAAAAAGAAATAATAACACAGTGAAGTTTTAAATTGCACTTTTATTGTTATGACTTGGAATAAAACATTTTCTTACATTTAAGAGCCATATACATTTCTTTTCCCTATGAGCTCTGTTCATATTTCTAGCTCATTCTAATGTCATTTTTTCCTTTATTATAAAAGTTTTATATATATTTGAAATATTAACCCTTTATCTGTAACATTTGTTGGATTTTTTTTACCAGTTAGTCATTTGCCTTTATTTTTACCTGTTTTAACTGTCCCATTTTAAATTATTATCTAATCAAATTTACTATTTTAATTGCTTCTGGAGTCATAATTTTCCCCACTTTCAGGCTATAGAAGAATTAAATTGTGTTTTCTTTTAGTACTCATATAAACTTAAGAGTGGCTAGTTTAATGGGTCGTAAGCAGAAACTTTTAAAATAAAATACAGTAAAATAGGAAATATGAAAATACAGTAAAATAGAATAGAAAATATTATGTGCATGAACTGCACATAAGAAAGTAAGTATTAAAAGAGCTTGGAAGTTTTCACTCCCATACTAACAATAAGAAAATGGAACTGCACAAACTGAAAATCAACTCTGCTTAGATTCATCAAAGAATTGACGGGAAAAGGTAAATTGTTTCCCCCAAAAACTAAAGGGACAGATAGGTAAATACAGAGAATCACAGTTTACCAAGAGTAGAAACTCGACAAGAGAAGCTAGAAGCTGGAGCCAGTATCGGTAGGTACATTTTAAACTGTAATTGGTGAATTGCTGGCAGTTCAGTGTAGACTGGTTTGAGTTAAAAATTTCAAGCTTCCAGTGTTAAGGGGACTCCCACACATTTTTGAGTTTTACCTCCATGGAGTCCTACCATGTTCTCATTGTAAAGATGGACGAAAAATCCCCTCATGCAGGAAGAGGGAAGAGTAATTGTTTTGAAATACATCCAGAGCTCTCTGTTCCTCTTAACAAATCCTACCCTCAAGAAACGATTTACCAGATCCTAACTGGCTGCGGTTTTTCTAAATCATAACGTAAATGGGGGAAGGAACTATTCAACTCAAGCTCACTGTAAGACAAACTTAATCATAGGACTCAAATGCTTTCCCTCCTTGGGGATTATAGCTAAAAGAACTGTTAAGTCTCAGGACCTACTGAAGGAATCTCTATGAAAACTCTAAGACAACAGGGGAGGCAAAAGCAAAGACACTAAAGGAAATGTCAAGCTCTGGCTCCATAACTACAGTAAACAGTAAACACAGCCTAACTCCTAGCTAGATAAATATAAAGCGACTATTGTTTTATAACCATTTTAAATGCTTAGTTTATATTAATATAGACATAGTTATGAATGTGTGTATTGGACTGTGACTTAAAGTGTATTTCTTACTATGGATCACAGTCAAAAAATGTAGAAAGCAGCTATGCTCTGTCTAGAACCAAAATGTACTAGTACCTACAAATTTATTACCTATTCAAGCAAATAAAGAATGTATTCCATGTCAATGAAGACATGGACAATGTATGTTCATGAAACTTATTTTATTATTTTCCTTCATACAATGGGATATCATAGTCTGGTACTTCTCAACCAGAACTTACTCAACTCCTCAAATCAAGGCAAGTCCTTAAAGTCCCAGCAATGCTTCTTTTTAGCTGACTGTGATATCCACTGAGCTAGTAAAAGATACCAAAGATGTTAGAGGCCCTGTGACCCCGACAGAAAGACTTACCCTCATCCTCCTTGTACCAGCAAAAGTCTCTGTAACACCACTGTCTCTGAAGCATGCAGAAGTTTTCAAGTATAAATATTCACATAACTTACATATCCTTTAGCACTAAGCCTCTCAGCAATTTAGTATCCTTAAGATACTAATGTAGTTACTCTCTTATACTGTTTACCTATGCCTATGCCTTTGTTCTTGCTCTTAGATCTCACTCATCTGTAAGATCCAGTTCCTCTTAAGTCAAACTCCCCTATGAGATTGTAAAGATTTCTATGTAGCCCTCCTTTTATTTATCCGTCTTTAAGTGTCCAAAGACTTTATTCCCAGAACTATTCTTTTTAACACAAGAATTATGTATCACCATGAGTTTACTAGTTAATCATTTCACAAGCATGAATCTTGGCAGACTTGTTATATTACGAGCTCCTGGAATAGATGGTCCTTTTTAAAATACTCTTCGGTAGTAAATAGATTGGCATACAGTTGGTATTCAATACATATTTATTCAATAAGTGGATTCACTGACATTTCAATATATTAATTCCTTTTTCTTTTCTTTTTTTTTTTTTTTTTTTGAGATAGAGTTTCGCTCTTGTTGCCCATGCTGGAGAGCAATGGTGCGATCTTGGCTCACCGCAACCTCCACCTCCCAGGTTCAAGTGATTATCCTGCCTCAGCCTCCAGAGTAGCTGGGATTACAGGCATGTTCCAGCATGCCTGGCTAATTTTGTTTTTTTAGTAGAGACAAGGTTTCTCCATGTTGGTCAGGCTGGTCTCAAACTCCTGACCTCAGGTGATCCATCTACCTCAGCCTCCTAAAGTGCTGGGATTACAGGCATCAGCCACCGTTCCCAGCCTCGATACATTAATTCTTTAACAAGGACAGTTGTAGACATACATATGTTAATCTCTTTTCATTTCTATTATTTTTATGAATATGATGAATTATTTACAAGTTTACAAAACTAGCAATTCATGAGATGGGACTAGTACTTATAACCATGTCTTTGTAGAATTTTAAAATAACTGATGATGCTAGCACTCACAATTGAAAAAATATTTAGAAAGATGAATAATGAGGTTAGTCACTCTGTAGTAAGATGATAGACCTTCCTACGTAAGCCTATTTAGACACTTCCTTCTGCATGTGGAGTTTCTAATTAACTCCTGAACTCATAATCCCCTGGGGTGTTACCACGACATCCATCAATTCAGTTCTTCTCTCAGTGATGCATGGATATCATTCAAAATATATTTCTAAGTATAAGTCCTTTGTCATTTTTCCACCTAAAAAGTAATCTTTACTACAGTATGAAGAAGAGTCAAAAAACAAAAAATATACAATTGAGTTCCACGCCAAGTGCAACTTTCTAAGACTCAAGTTGTATACATTAAGCCATCAAACTCAGCCATTCAACTTTGGCAATTCTTTTTGCTTTTTCATCTGCAGGGCTCTTCCTAAAGTATCAAGATCTTTGGAATCAATTATCCATTTTCTTATATATACTGGAATTTCTTTTAGATTTTGGGTCCATAGATAATTCTTAATTAGTTGGGCTTTTTATTTTTTGTTTTATTTTCCTTAAAGAAAGGAAAGGCACCTGAACATCCAATCAAAATATTCTGTATTCCATTAAGTCTAGGGTCACTGCTTTTGACTTTAGGTTGAAACTGCTGCCTAAGTAGCCAAAGAACTAAGCAGCTCAACTGGTATCTCCATAAATTCCACCTACAAGTAATTCTGATTAAGAATTTATTTAGTTATGTACATTCAGACCCTTAATTGGTTTTATATATAAACCAAGCATTTTTAGAGATACTATAATTCTTCTTTTTTTATTTTCAACAACAAATTCATTCAGGACTTGTGTTGGTCAGTTTTTTCTGCAGTAATAAACAACCTTAATATCTCTGTGACTTATAACAACAAACATATTAGTTGCTCAAGTCTGAGAGGGTGGTAGCTCTGCCCAGTTTAGCTGAGCTTGGTTGAGTTAGGCCTTGGCTTCATGACAAGCATCTTTTCATTCCATGGCCCAGGCTGAAAGAGTAAGCCACTGTCTTGGACAAGCTGTTCTCATTCTGCAGGGCAAAATCAACAGAGTGAGTACTAAGCTGAGTGAAATATTCAAGCACATTTAAAACTTCTACTCAGATATTCTCGTGGCCGAAGAAAGTAGTATGACCTAGGCCAAAGTCAGTGGGGCAGGAAAATAGATTCTGCTCACCATGAAGGCTGACAAAGGTTTGGAGGGAATGAGTATTTGTGAAGTAGTGAAATCTACCACAGCCTTCTTTCTTCTTAACAAAGGTTCACTTCCTTCATGTAAATCAAATGTAATCACTTTATCCCAAAGATCCAAGTCACATCCAATCACAGCACCTAACTTGAAATCCAGGATCTTGACAATACCTCATGCTCAAATGTAGTTACGCAATGGTGAAAACTCCTATTCCAAAGTCCTATGAACCAAAAGACTTGTTATTTGCACCACATATATGCAACATAAATTGGGGGAACCCATTAAAAAGTCCCGTTTAGGAATAGGAAGAATGGGAGAACCTAGCAGTTACTGGGTCAACAGCAATTCTGGAGTCCCACTGAGCTATTTTTTAGCAGGTCCACTAATCTAGGAGTAGGAAACTGTTTCACAAGTCCTCAGTTTTGTTTTTTGAAAGTAGTTTCAGAGTCGATGATTTTTCATGGCTCTTGGCATCACCTTCTGGGATATACTTCTTTTTCCAATATGCCTTTTAGGAGAAAATGCACTTCTTAGAAGATGAGTGCATTCAGTCTGCTAATAGAAAGTCGAGAGCTCAAGGGTAGTTTTACTGCTCAGTCATAAGTTGTTTAATTCAAAGTGGCAGCACTTTGGATACTGCAAATCTTTTAAAAACATTGTTCGTTTCTTTAATATCTTCATTTCTTGTTAGCTCCTCCTGCCAGTAGCCAGATCCACAATTAGAAGACACTCCTCTAGATTTAATTATAGGTAATTTGTACTCTATTGGCTTCCATTGGGCCAAATCTATGTTCTCTTTACCCTGAGCCATATTGCACAAGTGAAATGATTTACTGGGGACGACTTTGAAAGAATCAGAGGTCTTAATGAATGGTGTGGTGATCACAGTCTTTATTTGTTCTTTGTCCCCAAGATTGGGTCTTTATTATTATTGATGTTATTATTAATTGGGTATACATTCCTTAATAAAATGAAAAGATTAACTTTATATTATGATGGATGCTAACAATGTTTTCATAGGTACTTTACGATGAACTGTGCACAATTGCTCATTTCCTTTTTTCTTTTAAAAATTTCATTTATTTGCTTTTTCCCTCACCTCTTTGAATTCTGTGCTCTCACTTTCTGATCCCTACAGTGGGCATCTGAAAGCTAATAGATAATAAAGGTGTTCACTTCTGCCAATTTTTCCTTTAAACTTTATTTAAAGGAAATTATCCTTAAAATCGTTCACATATTACTCTGGTACTTTCATACTCAGAATTTGTTCAAGTTGCCAAATTTCTGATGTGCTTTGAATTCAGTAAAAATCATTAAAATTTTTTCATACAAGAAATGTATACATAACTAGAAAACAACTAGCCATGCCCTGTCTTGGTCTTTGCACTGAAGTGTGTCATAATTTGAAAATAGTTCTCTGACCAGAGATGAGAAACACCTGTATCTTTCAATTCTGACTCTGGATTTTGGATTCTCCTTTTCCCTTCCATTCTCATTTGCAAACAGGCCAATTCTTTTCTGAGCTCCTCTTTCTTATAGTGCATAAAAAGCAATTTTGGGCTACCAACACTCTGTCTTAAAATTTCTTTGCCTTTCAAGTTACCTCAGGTGACAGTTTTACCAAAATTTTCACCATTGCATAGTACAGGTATAGGTTGTCATTTTTTCAGCCTCATGAAACATCTGGGCTTCTACAACAGCCATGGTGTGAATACCATATATTTTAGTTTCGTTGTTGTTGTTTCTGAGTTGTTGCTGTCACAGTAGTGCCTTATTTCTATGTACTAATTTATTTATTAGTCAACTTCTGTTGTGGCAACAAACAATCTCCAAATGTCAGCAACTTACAGCAGCAAATAGTTTGTTGTTCATGTTACTGGACTCTGCGGGTCTCTCCTTGGCTCAGGTTGCATTACGTGTCTTCACTGTCTGAACTGAGTCTGAGGAGTAGCCACTAATACAAAGATGTTTTTCTGACTGTGGGAAGCAGAGAGAACAGTAATGTCAGACCATGCAAGTGCATCTCAGTCTTCTGCCCAGGCATGTTGCAGACCTGCTCACATCCCACTGATTAAACCAAACCATAGGGTCACACGCAAAGCTAATGGGTGAAGGGAACATATACTGAACTTTGGACAAAAAGAAGAATGACTGCTAACAAAAATAAAATATACCATAACAAATACTTTTTGAAAAGTAACTGTGTCCCCTCCAGGTCTTAATGCACTCTATAAATAAAAGTGTCTCTAATCTCAGAAAACTCAGTCTAGTAGAGAATTCAGCTAAGTAGAGAGACAATTACAATGCAATGTGAGGCATGTACAGGAATCTATGTCATCTTATTCAGAATTGAGGCATAAGGGAAGGCTTCCTGGAGGAAGAAGAAATTGAACTGAGCCCTGGATAGTGAATAGAAGTTGAGAAGCCATGGGCAGGAAGAGGATTCCCAGCAGCTCAGCATGAGTGAAGCCTGAGGCCAAGAGGAAGTATGAGGAAACCAAAAACATTTTAGTGTGGTCGCAGTGCAGAGACCAACCCTGTCAAATACACAAAGCATATTTGAGTATTTCATATTTGAAAGATAAAGATTGGGTTTAAAGCTGCAAAGTCAGAAGTCCCATAAACAGTTTCATGGGGCCAGGAGCGGTGGCTCACGCCTGTAATCCCAGCACTTTGGGAGGCCAAGGCAGGCAGAACACGAGGTCAAGAGATTGAAACCATCCTGGCCAACATGGTGAAACCCCCACTCCACTAAAAAATACAAAACTTTGCTGGGCGTGGTGGTGCACGCCTGTAGTCCCAGCTACTCGGGAGGCTGAGGCAGAATTGCCTGAATCCGGGAGTTGGAGGTTGCAGTGAGCGGAGATCACACCAAAAAAAAAAAAAAAAAAAAAAAAAAAATAGCACTCTGGCTCAGTTTGTACTCATTGTACATGTATTTTTAAAAGGATTTTTAAAAATTCTTTTAAGTGTCAGCCATAAACTGCTCTCAAAACGAGAGCTGGCAACTATGGCTTTGCTGAGTAGTCCAGGATACAGAATTTGTAAATATTCACGTTTAAAATCATTTGCCTGAAGTGCCTGTGCAGTTTCCTTGCCTCTCTCTGTAAGGACTAGTCATAAGAAGAGAAGTTATAGTCAGTAAAAACAAAAATCCAGAAAGAATCATCTGAAGAGATCAAACGTTGATGCAACATTAATATACTACATGTGATCTTTTATCACCAGAAACACTGGACACATGGGGATACATTTGCACCTCATCTCCACTACTGCATGCCACATTGCAGTTGAAATCTGCATATGGTCCTAAGCAAAAGCACGGAAAAAGCAAAATGTGCCTTTGGTGCTTTCTATTTGTTCAGAATTGCATTGTTCTCGCTACAAAAATAAAACAATAAACAAATAAAAACCTCTTCTTCTTTACCCTCATATTAACAACTACCATTTATTGGTTGTTTAACCAGGCTATGGACACTGTGCTAGTCAATGTATACAAGGTATATACATCATAACCATAGGAAGTAAGTATATTTATTTTATCTTACAAATGAGGAAACAAGCTGGGCACCGTGGCTCACACCTGTAATCTTAGCACCTTGGGAGGCTGAAATGCGAGGATCACTGAGGAAACAGACAACTCAAAATGTATTTATTCAAGGCCATAAAGCTAGTAAAATAAGCAAGATTTGAACCAGATCATTTTGACTTTGAGAGAAATTCATAGTCTGACCATTTCACAATACTGTGTTTTGCATAATTTAAACCTTTAACTAAAATGAAAATACTGAAGGAAATCAGTGAGTTATATTAGTAGCAGACATTTGAATACAGGTTTCAACTTTCCTGTTGAAGCACACAGGATGTTGGTAATCAGGGCTAGTACATTAATCCAATTTATACAAATTTAAAGCCTCTGATACCAATGTAAACCTTTCACTTGTCCTCATTCATAATCTATTTACCAGGCAACTTTTATTTTCCTTTGTTTTCTTGCTTCCTCTAAAAGAAACTCTTTTCCATATACTTCATCATTCCCATTTACTTGCAGAGTTAATTTTTCTCTTTCGTATTCCCAAAGCACTGATTATCTTTCTATATATAACAGCTCTTACACAATACATTGTATTTTTTACATGTTAATCATTTTCACCTTAACAATCCTAAGGTCTACATTGACTTACAGATTTTTAATGAGGGCATCTAACACTGGCACTGATGAATTGCTGAAAAAATAAGTGTGTAATTTCTGTCATTATTTCGTGTTTGAAAAATGATTGCCAAAGAGTCAGTGTTACCTAAAATATGTGTCTACAAAATTTAAATTTTTGTCTATGTGAA
>NW_016107371.1:7256660-7293480 GCF_001604975.1 Cebus imitator
CTTTCTTTGTTTTTTTGAAATGGCATTTCACTGTTTCACTGTTTTGCCCACACTGGAGTGAAGTAGCATGATCTCAGCTCACTGCAACCTCCACCCCCTGGGTTCAAGCAATTCTCCTGCCTCAGCCTCCAGAGTAGCTGGGATTATAGGCACCCGCCACCAAGCCCAGCTAATTTCTGTATTTAGTAGAGACAGGCTTTAGCTATGTTGACCAGGCTGGTCTCAAACTCCTGACCTCAGGTGATCACCCATCTCAGCCTCCCAAAGTGCTAGGATTACAGGTGTGAGCCATGGTGCCTGGCCCATTTCTTCTTCTCTCTCTTACTTGCTTATTTACTCCTGTTTCTCTGATACTCACACTCTTTCTCTTTTGCTTTTTCACCTTTTTGAAAAAACTTATTTTATTTTATTTATTTTACAGGTTGAATCTCACTCTGTCACCCAGGCTGGAGTGCAGTAGCATCATTATTGCCCACTGCAGCCTCAAACTCCTGGGTTCAAGTAATTCTCTTGTCTCAGGCTCCCCAGTCACTGGGATTACAGACACAAGCCACTGCACCCAATGACTTATTGCTTTTTTCTGTCTCTCTCACTAACTCTGCCTCTCATCATAGTTTGTGTCTGTTTAGCTTCATTCTGCAAACAGGCTTTTTATTATGGCTGGGAAGATGGTCACTGGTCCCAGGTTCAAATTTTCCAAGCTTAGCAACCTAGCAGAAAGAGAACTTGTTTCTTCTAGCACTAAGAATGTCATTACCCTGCTTTGGTGCATCTTACCTTACTTTTTGCTGATAATGTTCTAACATGAGGGTAAGTCAAGAGATTCAACCTCAGATACCTGTAACCTGATCTGTTACTTTCTTTGGTGTATTAATCAGGTTTGCCTCGTGATTATGCTGTGTAAGAAGCAACCACCCAAAGCTCCACTCAATTTTCAGGAGATTCTTCCTGGTTGTTCAAAAATTGTTGCCAGCAGTTCTCACGGCTAGTTGCTTCTCATTAACATACTACATTTGGCCCACTCCTTCAACCTTTGATTTACAGTCTCAGGCTTCAGTCTTATTGCCCTAAATTAAATTAGGTCATGCTGTTTTCTGAAACAATTACAAACCAGACTAATGCTAATTTAGTTTAGGCCTGAGCCATATTTGCCATTCATAGATATGAGGTAGTGTCATTTTCTGAAGCGTATAAACCGCTTGGAGGGGTAATGAGTGATCATTTGAAAGATAACAGGGTGTGAGAGCCAAAAGGTGATAAAAGGTTTCTAGAATCAGCAAATAAGCACAGAATATCATACTTATATTTCAGATTGCTTATTTCACTTCAAGTTTGTGGTTTAGGTAACTTGGGTCTTAGGGAGAAGAAACATGCAATGGCCATCATCTGAACTCTCTGTTAGTGGATTCCACTTCAAAGACTGAACTGAGAAGACTTGCAAAGGAAAGATGGAAAGGCAAAGAAGAGACACTTAGTAAGACGTGATATTCCTTCCACCACCTGAGCTAGTGATGAAGAGCAGCTACTTGAGTTTAAACATTTTCCTTCCCTGGAATGAATACTGTATAAGAAATGTCTGTGGTACTTCAATCATTGTTCCAATTCTAAGGGGAAAAATATTAAAATGTTGGTTATAATATCAGAGGAAATTTTTTCTTGGCTAAGAAAATAAAAATATACACATAAAATGGAAAAGGGCAAATGTTACATAATGCAGGAATTCTTTTTAAAAATCCAGTACATCTCAAGTTTCTGATGTGACAAATAAGGATAAGGTTAAGAAACAATTTTAGCAATGGTGAGGACAAGATTATTGCCACTTCTGGCTCATACTCATAGAGTATCTTGGACTCAATGTTTATTCAATGGGCTTATATGACTTATTAATGAAGGATTTCCTATACACAATTGACTGTGGTTATAAAGCGCCTACCTTAAGTTTTTTCTGTATTTGTCTGCAAGGTAGTTTTGAGCTACCCTGAAGATTTAGGGTGTTCTTCATAACTCTACTTGAAGCTATTTGCTTGGAGAAGGCTCACAACTGTCTGCTTGTTTATATTTTAGGGATGAAATGAAATAATACATGAGATATGGTTCAAATAGTCCTGGGTGCATGGAAAGTGCAGGCCCAGTTATCTTTCTTATTGCTGCCTGATATTTTTCTCCATATAATTGGAATCGCTTTTCTGTAAGGTCAAATTCTGTGTGCTAGTTGCTGCTCTAAGGATTGGTGGCAGGAAAGTCCAGCAACACCTTTGTCTGATCTTACAGGATGAATGAAGGAGGCAGCTGGTTTCTAACACCTCTGCTTTGACAGCGCGCAGAGCCACCAGAGCCTCACATACAGTTAAAGTGGTTGGTGGCTTCTGGAGAAAGAACACTTGAACATCTTCAGAATGCCAGCGTTTTTTCAGGGAATACTATCCATGTGTCTCAAAGTGAAAATTAAATCCAAACTTCCCTCATCATCAAAAACTTGCTGTTCCTCTTTGAAAACTTGGTGAATCTGGTGCTCATGAAAACATGGGTTAGCAAGGATCAGTGCAAAAGGCCAAGTAGCATATGTCTTCTTCCTACTCTTTGACGCTTTATTTTCATGGTCCTAATAATTTTCCCAATAGAATAAAAGCAAACAGTGAAACAAAAAAAGATATAGAAATAATGCTGACAAAAACATAGAGTTCTCCCACAGTTAATGATACAAGACTTGCTAGTTTAATGTGATATAACTTGCTATGATAATTAAACACCGATAATTAAATGACAATTTAAAGGTTTGTAATTACTGCATTTTTACACCATGATTTTTTTGAATAAAGGTTTTGTGACATATTTTAACTGCATTAGTGTATGAAAAGCAGTAAAATAAATTGCATTCTTTATTTTGAGGTTTATTTTATTTAAAAAATACTTAGAGAGAAGTTTTGGAAGGTCATGCCCAAAATATAAAATGCAAATTGGAAAAAGCATTAACAAATATTTTAATACTTATTTATATTTAAAGAAATGTAAATCAAAGTGAACTTTGATTTTTAGAAAAAAAAATGTTTAAGATTAGACCAGGGTGAAATAGCAGAGGAGGTGGAAATAAGTAGTCCAATATCTTGAAGGAAGAGCTATCAGGATTTGTAGATGGAATGATTGAGGCATGTGAAGGGAGAAACAGGAGTCAAGGATAACTCAGATGTTTTGAGTTTGAGTACCTGGAATGATGAATTTACTGTTGACTGAAATGAAGAAGATGATGAGCAAAGCAGATTTGGGGTAGGAATGTGAAGAAGAGGGGTTTAATTTGGGGCATAATGGATTTTAAGTTTGATTCTATTATCATTAATGGTTTAAGTACTTCTCTCCCAATTTATATTAATTAGATCTATTGGTTTCCAGAGTATTATATTTTTCAACTCAAACTAACCTAAGGAAGATATTTTATACTTAATAATCTGGCTTTTCAAGAGTTCCAATACTACAACAAATTTGTGTGTGTGTGTGAGAGAGAGAGATTATGTACTTTAAAAAACAAAGACATAGGCTGGGTGTAGTGGCTCACATCTGTAATACCAGCACTTTGGGAGGCTGAGGTGGGCAAATCATTTGCAGCCAGGAGTTTGAGAACAGCCTGGTCTACATGGTGAAACCCCATCTCTTCTAAAGAAAAAATACAAAAATTAGCCAGGTATGGTGGCACACTCTTATAGTCAGCTATTCGGAGGCTGAGGCAGGAAAATAACCTGGGAGGTGGATGTTTCAGTGAGCTGAGACATGCCACTGCACTCCAGCCTAGTCAACAGAGCAAGACTCATCTCAAAAAACAAAACAAAACCAAAGATGTAAGTATCAACATAATGTCTAAAAACTCCCAGGTATTATCACTATATGTTACGTACCACACCTGAAACTTTACAAATGTTATTTTATCTAATCCCCACCAAATACTAGGAGATGGTACTGTTATTTCCCAGATAAAAAAATTGAGGATTTAAATTGGTCAGGGGACACACAGTACTCAGCACAGCTGTGGGGATCAGTATGACTGTAAAGCTCATGCTAAGAGCCACTGAAATATATTTCCTGTACTCATTTATTCTTTATGAAAAATTGTAATATTGATTTTTCATACATATATTCATAAACATTTATAATTTTTAGTTATATTTTACTTTTGTGAGCATATTCTTGTTCAGTTTAATACTAAATGGAAACAAATGTTTAAATGTCAATCACAAAACAATATCTAAAGTAATTTAATATGACTGGTTCCAATGTAAGAATTGATTTGATATCAGGGCAGCCATACTGAATTGTCATCAGAATGTACAGTCAAAAATACATGCTTAAAATATTGCTGAGTAAACTAAAAAATGTCAATTATATATACTAGATAACTTCTTTTTTGAAAATCAGACATATTAGCAAATTTTTTATAAAGCTAAACATGTAAGGTATTTCAAAAGATGAACTTAAACACAGATACTCAGTCTAAATATTAAAATATTAAGGTGGGCACTTTAGTCCTTGGGAATGAAGAACAATTGTCTGAATGAAAGAAAACAGATTAATTAATTACCACTTGCCCTGAAGAAGTGCTATCACTGGATTTTCCACAAAAAAGACCAACTCTCTCAGGGATGTCCTGAACAAAACAAGACCAGAAGAGCAATCTTGTGGTGCCAAGAGCAAATTTGGATTAATCATTAGTAGCTGGTCCTTAGACAAGGGAGACATACTGCTTGGGATGCCCACTCTTGTTTCAAATTTTGACTACTACCATCAAGACCAGACACCATCTTTCCCACATCATCAGGGCCTGTGGAAGATCCCATAATGTGCCACTTTTCTAGCCTTTTCTTTAGAGAAAATCAAATTAAAAGGAACACCAGTAGTGGCACTGAAATTGAAAAGGACAGATTAGTGCATATGGGGGAAGAAGAGTCTCATTGCACTGCTCTGGGTAGGCAGTGAGGGTTATAAACTGATTCTCTAATAGAATCTTTGCTACAGAAAGTCTTCATATATTATATACAGGTTACAGCAGTTGTCTTTTTTTCATATTTCCCTGGAGTTTCTACGACAGGCAGTATCCAATCAAAAGAAATACAGAAAGCTACCCCAAAGAGAGAATATACAAGTGCTGGGACAATTACCACTATTTTAGGCAACCATATGAGTCAGTGGAGCTGTGAGAGTTGACAGGCTACACTGTGTTTCCATTTTCGACTCCTGCCCTCTCTTGATGCCTCTGGTGGTAGAATTAACATAAACAGGCAAGTTATTTGACTGTTTCCATCCTTGCTGTCACTCTTTCATAGATACAGCCTTTAATTAAAATCAACTCTTGTATTCTACTCTGGGTGGCCTGTCGCCTGTCCTTTCCACGTTAACTGGATAAGCCCAGCTGCAGACCTTCGAGGTGAGCCAGGAAGGGCTGGCTTCTCCTCTCCCTCTCATGCACCCCCAACTTGTCAGGATGGGGTAAAATTCTGTTAACCATTTGGAAAGGCTATTTGTTGAAAAGTTAAAAAAAAAAAATAACACACAGTAGACCTTTGAATAACAAGTTTGAACTGTGCAGCTTCATGTACATGCAGATTTTTTTCAATAAAAGTTGCACCAAGTGAGCCTGCTTCTCCTGCCTCCCTTTCCACCTCCTTGATCTTTTTTGCCTCTGCCACCCTGAGACAGCAAGACCAACCCCCTCCTCCTCCTCTTCAGCCTATTCAGTGAGGAGGAGGAAGACTTATATAATGATCCACTTTCACTTAATCAATAGTAAATATATTTTTCTTTCTTATGATTTTCTTAACAACATTTTCTGTTCTCTAGCTTACTTTATTGTGAGAATGAATACAATACATAATGCATTAACATACAAAATATGTGTTAACTGTTTATGTTATGGGCTTTGGGTTAACAGCAGGCTGTTAGCAGTTAAGCTTTTGGGAAATCAAAAGTTAAACCTGGAATTTTTTATTGTGCAGGGGGTCAGTGCCCCTAACTTTCATGTTGTTCAAGGGTCAACTAATTTAATTAATTAATTAATTAATTAATTGTGACAAGGTCTGGCTCTATCATCCAGGCTGGAGTGCAGTGGCATGATTTTGGTTCACTGCAAACTCTGCCTCCTGGGCTCAAGCCATCCTCCCTCAGCCTCCTGAGTAGCTGAGACTATAGGTGTGCACCATCATGCCTGCTAACTTTTGTATTTTTTGTTGAGGGGGGGGTTTCACCATGTTGTTGAGGCTGGTCTCGAACTTGTGAGCTCAAGCAATCTGCCCAACTTGGCCTCTCAAAGTGCTGGGATTACAAGCATGAGCCACAATGCCTGGCCTATTTTATTATTTTATTTTTTTGAGACAGGGTCTCACTGTGTCACCAGGCTGGAGTGCCATGACACAATCACAACTCACTGCAGCCTTGACCTTCCAGGTGCCAACTAATTTTAGTATTAACTAATAGTTAATAGTTTAATCCTATGCATCCCTAAAAAACAGAATTACAGATGTCTCTTAATTAGATCATTATTTTCAATCACCAATTAGCATTAATCAAGAAACCTCCTTTACCTCTGATGCTCTTACGCCTAATCTGTTGAAAAAGCTATAGGATTATGCACATCTCATGCTTTTTTCAGAGGGGCTGAATCAATCCTGATATCAGGATTAGTAACATCTCAATTCAACTACATTGTTTTTTTACTATAATCCATGGACCATCTTCCCTCCTCCCTCCGTTTTTTGTTGATATTGACTTCTTCATGCCAGCTATTACTTATTACTTGGCACTTTCTCTCCTTTCTTTGCTATCAGTTGTCTTCAACTTTACTTTTCTTTTCTTTTAACTGACTGTCTTTGCAGAAGTACTCTTTCTTTAATGGTGAATTTATTCCACATACTTAACATATATTGAGATTTTGGAAGTTATAGGCTTTTTCCCCCAGTGTTGTTTAAAACCAGATTCAAAGTGAAATAGTGAAGGAAAGAAAGAATCGAATCATATCTCTTTGATACAAAAAACTCTANTTTTTTTTTGAGGCAGGTGTCTCACACTATTTGCCCAGGCTGGATTGCAGTGGAATGATCTCGGCTCACTGCAGTCTTGACCTCCTGGGCTTAAGCAATCCTCCCACTTCAGCCTCCTGAGTAAATGAGACCACTGGTGTGTGCCACCATGCCAGGTTAATTTTTGTATTTTTTTGTAAAATGGGGTTTCACCATATTGCCCAGCCTGGTCTCAAACTCCTGGGCTTAAGCAATTTGCCTCCCTCCACCTCCCAAAGTACCAGCGTTACAGCTCTGAGTCGCTGTTCTGATCTAGAAATTCTTAATAACACAAATTAGTGCTAACTAGCAGACTAATAAAGTCTTATTTGTTAATTAACATTTTTTGGTGTCTCACTGACTGTTAATGTGGTATACCTTCACTTTATCATTAAAAAAAAAAGAAGGCTGTGCATTTAATGCATAGAATGCTGCTTTCCTTTTGTGGGTTTTGGTCTCTGGTTTACTTTCCATTTCCAGTCTTTATTATTTCTACATGGATGAATGACTATATTTTTCTATTCTTAATTTAAAAACAGGTCATGAGAAAAAATTTATTCCAATGCAACTAATCTTTAGAAAGCTAGTGCCAAAAATGCAACATTTATAACATTGTCCTCACTGGCTTTCCTTTTGAAACTGTGATGCCAGGGAAAATGATTTACTGTCAGCCTGGACCAAGACTTGTGCTTTGTAGAAAAGATTTATTGGTATCAACTTAGCATAACGCCATAATCATCCTGAAAAGACATTTGTCACAATAAGCTCTTATATTCAGATGTCTGACACTTTCCATAAAACTACACTTCAAGTGGAAAAGTGGGATTTCACATCCTTTATTGCAGTGTTTCTTGATCATTTAAAAGTCTATCATTTCTACGAACTTTCTGGATACACTAGGGCAGTGTTTCTGGGATTCATCTCTAGATTTCCATGAGACGGGTGGAAACCACAAATGTACTTTTTAAACAAGTGCCTGAGGGGATGTTGCAAGTAGACTTTGAGAAATGCTCTCTGGAAGAGGGTATGGTGTACTGCATATTAATTATGGATCTACTCTTTTTATATGTGTAACTTTGAATAAGTTAATGTGGTCTCTCTGCCTAATTTGTTTCTATATGTATATTTCCTTACATACACATTCATTGTGCAAGTAAACTTTCTGTTCACAAAGAGTGAAGTTTAAAGAAAATAAAGAAGTACCTAACAGAAAGTATAAGCAGGAAGCAGATAATACATCTTAGTTTTATTTCTCTGCAATTCATGACAGCAAACACAAACCCACAAATAAAATTATATATGTATATACATGTAGCTATAGAAATAAGGAATTGGTCTCTGATCAGAAAGGTAAGCAAGGCCACAGCCTCACAAAGAGTCAAGTTTAGGAGACATAAACACAAGCCAGTGTTTGTAGCAAGATGGACAATCGGAGAGGGCCTGACTTGGGACCACAGTCCCAAAGAAGACTAAGAAGCTGAAAACATTCCCCAGTATCAATGACAGGACCTCAGATTTGACCGGAGTTTAAAGTGCTTAATGCACTTAAGGTAGCTTGAAATGACCATTTACCATATTCATTAACTTGTCAAGATATAGAGACTTTAAAACTTGTGCACACATTAATTAGTCCATCATTTATTCTTATCTTTGCTACAAATCAGAGGAGTTCAAAAGTCAACCTAATGGCATTTGTGCATTTCAATTGATTCCAAATGCAGGATTATTATAGCATTTACTTTTAAAAAATAATTTATAACAAGCATCCTTTGTAATGTGGATCTGTGAGATCTAAATGAGGCCACTTATTTAAAATGTGTAAGTTGATTTTTACGTAACTGCTGTATTCTGCTTTCTATCTGAAACTCAGAGAAATATCCCCCTTTAATGGGTCTTGGAGAAAATACTGTGAATCTTGATGTCATCCAAAAGAAAGAAGCTCCCAAGCAGTATCAGGTAGCTGTTATTTCCAGAATTATCTATTTTGGTAATACTCCAAGATTTAATTGTTAAATTATATACAGTAAAATGAGATATATATTCAAAAAAAGTATTGCCGTTTAGTCATTAGTCCATTTTTACAATGCTATAAATAAATGCCCATACTGGGTAATTTATTTTAAAAAAGAGGTTTAATTGACTCAGTTCCACATGGCTAGGGTGGCCTCAGGAAACTTACGATCATGGTGGAAGTTAAGGTGAAACAGGTACCTTCTTCACAAGGTGACAGGAGGGAGGGAGGAAACAAAAGGGGAACTGCCAAACACTATTAAAACCAGCAGCTTTTGTGAGAACTCACACACTATCATGAGAACAACATGGGGGCAACTGCCCCCATGGTCCAATCACTTCCCTCCTTTGACACGTGGGGATTACAGTTCCCTCCCTTGACATGTGGGGATTACAATTTGAGATTGGATTTGAGTGTGGACAAAGAGCCAAATCTATAATTCTGCCCCTGGCCCCTCCCAAATATCATGCCCTTTTCACATTTCAAAACCAGTCATGCCTTCCCAACAGTCCTCCAGAGTCTTAACTCATTCTAGCACTAACCCAAAAGTCCAAGTCCAAAGTTTCATCTGAGATAAGTCCCTTCTGCCTATGAACCTGTAATATCAGAAGCAAGTTACTTACTTCCAAGTTAAAATGAGGGTATAGACATTGGGTAAATATTCCCATTCTAAATGGAAGAAATTGGCCAATCAAAGGGGCTATGGGACCCATGAAAGCCCAAAATCCAGTGGAGCAGTCATTAAATCTTAAAGCTCCAAAATGGTCTATTTGACTCCATATGTCACATCTGGGGCAGGCCAATGCAAGGAGTGGGCTCCCAAAGCCTTAGAAAGATCCTTCACAGGCTGGCATTGAGTGCCTGCAGCTTTTCCAGGTTCATGGTGCAAGCTGTTAGTGGATCTACAATTCTGAGGTCTGAAGGATGGTGGATCTCTTCTCACAGCTCTGCTAGGCAGTGCCCCAGTGGGGACTCTGTGTGGGGGCTCCAGCTCCACATTTCCCTTCCACACTACATTAGCAGAGGTTCTCCATGAGGGTTCCGCCCCTGCTGCAGCCTGCTGCAGGCTTCTGCCTGGACATCTAGGTGTTTCCATACATCCTCTGAAATCGAGGCAGAGATTCTCAAAGTTCTTTTGTCTTCTGCATACTCGCAGGCCAAACACCACCAGAAGCCACCAAGGCTTAGGGCTTTCATCCTCTGAAGCAATGGCCTGAGCTGTGCCTTGGCCCCTTTTAGCCATGGCTGAAACTGGAGTGGTTGGGATCCACAACACCAAGTCCCAGGGCTTCTCTTGCAGGGAGCAGTGGAGCAGCAGGCCCACAAAAACCACTTTTTCCTCTTAGGCCTCTGGATCTGTGATGGGAGGGGCTACCACAAAGATCTCTGATATGCCCTGGAGACATTTTTCCCATTGGCATGGCTAATAACATTTGACTCTTCATTAGTTGTGCAAATGCGTGCAGCCAACTTGAATTTCTCCCCAGAAAATGGGGTTTTCTAATTTCAAACCACCTCTTAGTGAGCATACATAACTAATTGCTTTCAGAATCAACCAAGTGACCTCTTGAATGCTTTGCTGGTGAGAAATTTCTTCTGTCAGATACCCTAAATCATCTCTCTCAGGTTCAAAGTTCCACAGATCTCTAGGGCATGGGCTAAATGCCACCAGTCTCTTTGTTATCGTATAGCAAGACTGACCTTTACTCCAGTTTCCAGTAAGTTCCTCATCTCCATCTTAGACCACCTCAACCTGGACTTCATTGTTCATATCAATATCAGCATTTTGGTCAAAACCATTCCAAAAGTCTCTAGGAGGTCCCAAACTTTCCCACATCTCCCTGTTTTCTCTTCTTTTGATCCCTCCAAACTGTTCCAGCCACGGTTTGTTGTCCAGTTCCAAAGTCGCTTCCATATTTTCAAGTATCTTTATACCAGTGCCCCACTCCTGGTATCTGTATTAGTCCATTTTCACAGTGCTATAAATACATGAGATTGGATAATTTATGAAGGAAAGAGGTTTCATTGACTCACATTTCCAGATCACTTCAGTCTAGAAGTTCAATAGTAAAATCCCATCTCTACAAACAAAATTTAAAAATTGGCTAGGTATGGTAGTGCATGCCTATGGTCCCAGCTACTAGGGAAGTTCAGGCCAGAGGATCACTTGAGCCCAGGAGGTCGAGGCTGCAAGTTGAGGCTGAGCAGTGACTGTGCCAATGCCCTGCAACCTGGGTGACAGAGTGAGACCCTGTCTCAAAAAAAAAAAAAACAAATGATTCAAAAGAGAATTTTCATGGCATTACATCTTTGTGGACCCATTTCTTATCCATAAAATCATACACGCTATTCCTTCCCCCAAAACCCACCCTCCAAACCCCACCCAGCATTCTTGGGAATGTTCAAGTACAAGATAGGTGATTTCACCATGAAATTATGAAGTAGAAATATGACTTTTAGCCATTTGATGAGATTAGGTTTTAGCCATTATGGAAATGTGTTGCAAAGTGAAATTAGACTCAATAGGTTACATTTTATTTCTGTATTTTAATCATACTTCTAATTCATAATTTCATGGTGAAATCACCCATCTTGTATTTAAACATTCTGAAGAATGCTGGGTGAGAGTTGGAGGGTGTGTGTTGGAGAAGAATTGTGTGTATGATGTTATGGGTAAGAATGGGTTAAAAAGGATGCAATGGCAGAAAAAGCATTTCTTGAGAAACTTATGAAAGAATGCTGTTACATACAAAATTAAGCATACAACGGAGTGGTACAGCCAGTTTTGTGACATATGTAGGAGTTTTACTCACCCATCAAGCCTCAGTTTAGAAATCCCTTCCTCTGGGAAGCCTGTCCTGATCAATAAGGTTAGATTAGATGCCTCTCCTATGCAGTTTCACAGCACTCTGTTCAACTCTGTCACAGCACTCTTACATCGAACTGCCTGCTCACAGTTCTGTCTCATATAACAAAACAACAACCATTCACTAAACATTTCACTGAATGTATTAGTCCATTTTCATGCTGCTGATAAAGACATACCTGAGATTGGAAGAAAAAAAAGTTTAATTGGACTTACAGTTCCACATGGCTGGGAAGGCCTCAGAATCATGGCGGGAGGTGAAAGCATTTCTTACATGGCAGAGGTAAGAGAAAAAATGAGGAAGATGCAAAAGTGGAAACCCCTGATAAAACCATCAAATCTCATGAGACTTATTCACTACCACAAGAACAGTATGGGGAAACTGCCCCCAAGATTCAAATTATTTCCCACCAGGTCCCTCCCACAACACATGGGAATAATGGGAATACAATTCAAGATGAGATATGGGTGGGGACATAGAGCCAAACCATATCACTAAATAAAGTACCCTGCTTAAAGCTTTAAGTAATTATCTTCTTTAATAATAACAACAAACTAGTAAGGTAGGTATTATTGTACCATTTTGAAAATGAGAAAATAGATGTATAAGGAGGTGAAGCAGCTATCCAAGGTCAAAGAGCTTAGCACATTGGATAGAACGAAATCAAATCTAGGCAGTGTGACTACAAAGCAGGGAAAATATATTTTTGTCCCATACTAGCAGAAAGCTGGGCACTTAACATCTAAATATTTGTTGAATGACTCATTTAATTATTTCAGAGAAGAGGGAGAGAGATGAAAACTAGTGCTATACAGGAAAACTTGCTAGGGAGAGGGTGGAATTTGAGCTGGGCCTTGAAAAATGGGGGAGATTTCGATGAATTTAGAGGAATATAAAGAGCACTTGGTGTGGAGAACTTGAGTCAAGCAATGAGAACAGGCTACGTTGTGTGCCCTGGGGTCAATAAGGAATCTGTCTTAATTATAAAAAAAGAAGCAAGTTAGTGGGCATGGAGACTGGGTAGGCAGGTTGAAGTTAGATTGCGGAAGCCCTCAGAATCCAAATGAAGTCACTGAGTAGGAGGTAGAAAGCCATTAAAAAATTCTGTATATGAACATTACATATTAAGAACAGTTTTTAAGTGAAAGCATTATGGAAAAAAACAACAATCTAGACAAATTTTGGGGAATGCATATTTAAACTGATTCCAAGGATAGCTTTCAGTTTATAATTTTTATTTGGTTGACTAATGTTAATGAGTACCTTTGAAACTACCATTGCAAAATTGTAACTGAGACAGTGAAAGAGATCTGACCCAACCAACTCCATCTTTCTTCTAACCCCCAAGCTGTCCTTGTTCATCCCTGGGCATAGTCTGAACTAATTTTGGGAAGAATTTAGTTTATAGTTTAAAACAAAGATAATAACAGGTCTTTCCCAAGGCAAATCCCCTCCTTGCCTGGGGACTAAACTAGCCACAAGATTAGAAATTATGGTTTAGGGGTCATGCAGCTGGAGGCTACAAGATTCTGACCCTCCCTAAACTGCTCCTAAAATCAGTACTTGAGATATTTTGTGCACCCTGCACTTGATGTATCAGCTGGCACCACCCAGACCAATAAATTGGCTCATCTGATCTTGTACCCCACCCCACCCAGGAACTGACCCAGCATAAGACAGCTTTAACTCCCTAGGATTTCATCTCTGACCTGACCAATCAGCACTTCTGGATCACTGGCTTCCCTCCACCTACCAAGTTGTCCTTAAAAACTCTCATCCCCAACCTGTGGACTCTCTAGGTCCCTAGGAAACGATTTCTGCCTTGCCTTACAGGGGTTCTTGGGGCAGGCTGCCTGAGGTACTGGGAAAAGGCCACAGGGAGAAGGAAACCTCTAGCTGAACTTTGTAACAATTCCAATTTAATGAGAAGACTCTTGGCCAGAACTCAGGGGAAGGCATGAATCCAGTGTGCAGACTCCACAGGCAGGGAAGCACAAAAGCCCTTCTTGCTTTCACAGCTGGGAGGTGGGTAGCCAGGGGCAAGTTCTCAGCCTTGCTCACCCACTGCCTGGAAACAGACTCAGTGTCATTGCGGGGGGCAGGATGGAAGTAAGATTGTTCTTTTGGGTTGTGAGGGAGCTGGGTGAGGCCTGTGACTGTCAGCTTTCCCCCACTTCCCTGACAACCTGCATGACACAGTAGAGGCAGTCATAAGCTTTCTAGGAATATAGCTTCATTGACCTGGGAACCACACCCCCATCCTCACAGCACCTGCAGCAAGACCTGCCCAAGGAGAGTCTGAACTCAGACATACCTAGCCCTACTGCAACCTGATAGTCGTTCCTTAACCACCCTGGTAGGTGAAGACAAAGGACATATACTCTTGGGAGTTCTAGGGCCCCACCCACCACCTGATCCTCTCCATACTACCACAGCTGTTGCTCTTTTTAAAGTGCCACCTCGACCATCCTGGCCAACATGGCGAAACCTTGTCTTTACTAAAAATACAAAAAAATTAGTTGGGTGTGGTGGCACATGGCTGTAGTCCCATCTACTCAGGAGGCTGAGGCAGGAGAATTGCTTGAACCAAGGAGGTGGAGATTGCAGTGAGCTGAGATTGCACCACTGTACTACAGCCTGGGCAACAGTGTGAGACTCTGTTTCAAAAATAAATAAATAAATAAATTAATTAATTAATTAATTAATTAAAGTGCCACCTCCTGGCAGGAGATCAACAGCACAAAAACAGTACATTAAACAGCCACAACTAAGGACCCTTACAAAGTCCATTTACTCCCCCTGCCACCTCCACCGGAGTAAGTGCTAGTATCCATGGCTGAGACACCCACTGACAGTTCACATCACAGGACTCTCTGCAGACAACCCCCAGTACCAGCCAGGAGCCTGGTAGATCTGCTACGTGACTAGATCCAGAAAAGAGATAACAATCACTACAGCCCAGATCTCAGGAAGCCACATCCCTAGGAAAAGAGGGAGAGTACTACATCAATGGAACACCCTATGGGACAAAAGACTCAGAACAACAGCTTTGGGCCCTAGACCTTCCTTCTAACAGAGCCTGCCCAAATGAGAAGGAAGTAGGACTCTGGTAATATGACAAAATAAGGTTCATTGACACCCTCAAAAAAAAATCACATGACTGAGAACCTAAAAGCACATGCAATAAAAACAAAGATAAATAGTTGGGACTTAATTAAACTAAAGAGTTATTCACAGCAAAAGGAGCAGTCAGCAAAGTAAACAGACATCCCACAGAGTGGGAGAAAATCTTCACAATATACATATCTGAAAAAGGACTAATATCCAGAATCTACCATAAACTGTAATAAATTATCAAGAAACAAACAAACAAACCCAGCAAAAAGTGGGTTAAGGACATAAATAGACAATTTTTAACAGAAGATATACAAATGGCTAACAAACATATAAAAAATGCTCAACATCACTAATGATCAGGGAAATGCAAATCAAAACCGCAATGTAATATCACCTTACTCCTGCAAGAATGGCCATAATAAAAAAATCAAAAAATAATAGATGTTGGCATGGATGTGGTGAACAGGGGACACTTCTACACTGCTGGTGGGAATGTAAACTAGTACAACCACTACAGAAAACAGTGTGGAGATTCCTTAAAGAAATAAAAATAGAACCTCCATTTGATCCAGCAATCCCACTACTGGGTATCTACCCAGAGGAAAATAAGTCATTATATGAAAAAGATACTTGCACATGCATGTGTATAGCAGCACAATTCACAATGACAAAAATGTGGAACCAGCCCAAATGCCTGCCCATCAATCAACGAGTGGAGAAAGAAACTGTAGTATATATACACAATGGAACACTACTCAGCCATACAAAAGGAAATAATTAATGGCATTTGCAGCAACCTGCATGGGATTGAAAACTATTATTCTGAGTGAAGTAACTCAGGAATGAAAAACAAAATATCATATGTTTTCATTCATAAGTGTAGTTAAGCTATGAGGGTGCAAAGGCATAAGAATGACACAACAGACTTTGGAGACTCAGGAGGAAAGGGTGGGAAGGGGATGAGGTATAAAAGACAGGGTGTCGATCTGTCACCCAGACTGGAGCGCAGTGGTCTATCACGGCTCACTGCAGCCTTGAACTCCCAGGCTCAAGCCATCCTCCTGCCTCAGCCTCCCAAGTAGCAATGCCGAGGCAATTTTTGAAAATGTTGTAGAGATAAGGTCTCATTACATCATCCAGACTGGTCTCAAAATTCTGGATTCAAGCAATCCTCCTGTCTCAGCCTCCCAAAGTACTGGGATTATAGGCATGAAGCACTGCACCCAGCTAGGAGTGCTAATTATTCCTTCTTATTTGCAGAGACTCTTTGAGATTCCATGTTTAATAGAGCTAATAGCACATGTTGATGACTATATGTGAAGGCAAATGTTACATGTTGAGACAAATGGCTTTTTACTTAAGGTTAACTCCATGTAGTAAAGATAGTTTGAGAACAAACAACCTTCTGTCACTTGATCTTCCCTGGCTTAAGTAAGCTTCCAATTAGACTATCACTTAGTGGTGTCTAAGAAGAGAAAAGCTTGCTTAAAACCTAAGGAAACTCTCCTATTTGCATCTTATTTGTAAATATGTTCTATCATATTTACTCTAGACTCATCTATCTTTAATTGAATAGCTAATAGTCTTCTCAAAGATATCAAGCCCAAGCTGACTCCTGATCTTCCCTCCAACCCTGCTCCTCCTGCAATCCTTCCCATCTTGGTAAACAAGAACTGAATTCTGTCAGTTACTCCTTTCGAAAACTAGGAGTCCACTCTTACATATTCTGCCTTATATATTTCTAGTTTGCACTTGTCCACTGCTACCACACTAGTTTAATTCTCCATTATATTTTGAATTGGTTATACAACAGCCACTTATTTGGTCTTGCTTCTTCCATCCCATTTCTTTTTATAGTCTGTTCCCTAAGTGGCCAGAATAATCACGTAATTTCATCCTTCTGTTTAAACTTCTCCAGTAGCTTCACATCTCACTTACAGCAAAAGCTAGAGAATACTCAGTGGCTTAAAAGGCCTGGTACAATCTGGTAACAATTAAAAGGTCTGACAATATTGAGTATTGGGGGGTCGTGGAACACTAAGAGGTTTTGTTTTATTTACATTTTCAGTTAAATTTAATTTTTTAATTTGCTGGTGAGAGTGTAACTGGTATAGTCACTTTGGAGAGCAATCCGTCAATATCTAATGAATCTGAAAATGCCTACTCTGACAATGATTTTGCTTTTATGTTTATACCTAAAAAGTATCTTCTCTGTATAGAAAGTGACAGACAATAATTTTTATAACAGTGTTACTTGTAACAGGAAAAAGCTGGAACAATCCATCTCTATTTACAAGACATGGATAAATAAATCTTGGTATGTTTACATAATTATACACCACTTAGCAATAAAAATCATGGAACTGAAGCTACATTTATCAACACAGAGGGCCACACAGAAGGATTAATCAGTATTAATGCCTTATCTCCCAAACTGAGTAGTGGGTTTAGAGGTGTTCATTATATTAGTCCTTATCACCGTCCTAACTCTGAAATATATGACAATTTTTAAAAGAAGTAAATGGGAAATTTGTAGAATGTGCAAAAAGTGTAGCAGATGTTTTAGTTCATGGTTGTGTTGCTGTAAAGGAGTACCTGAGACTGTGTAATTTATAAAGAAAGATTTAATTGGCTCATGGTTCTTCAGGCCATTCAGTAAGCATGGCACTGGCATCTGCTGGGCTTATAGAGGGGCCTCAGGGAGCTTTACTTATGGCAAAAGGAGAAGCAGGAACAGACACATCACATGGCAAGTGAGGGAGCAAGAGAGAGGAGGGAGGAGATCCCAGACTATTTTAAACAGCTAGCTCTCCTGTGAAATAATTGAGTGAAAACTCATTCATCACCAAGAGGAGAGTGCTAAACCATTAAGGAGGGATCTGTTCCCATGATCCAATCACCTCCAACACTGGGAATCATATTTCAAGATGGACAAATCCAAATCATATCACAGAGAGAGCTTGTTAGGGGAGGGACATGAATGGACACAGAGACTGGCATGTAGAATAGTGTGTTGGGATTGAGGAACTTAATTTTCATCCCTTTCCTCTTCATTCCACTCTGTTTGTTGTGTGTGTGTGGGCAGGGGATGTTCAGGTTTTCATCTTTGCAATAGCCTCCTATTTGTTCTTCCTCCCGAGAGTCTTGTTCCCATCAATACATTTCTTGAATAGTCCTGAGTGGTCTGTGTAAACTCAAATCTGATCATGTCAGTCCCACTGCTTGGCAATCTTAAAAAACTCTTGGCACTGGTACCAAAACAGAGATATAGACCAATGGAACAGAACAGAGCCCTCAGAGGCAACACCACACATATACAACCATCTGATCTTTGACAAACCTGACAAAAACAAGCAATGGGGAAAGGATTCCCTGTTTAATAAATGGTGTTGGGGAAACTGGCTAGCCATGTGCAGAAAGCAGAAACTGGACCCCTCCTGACACCTTACACTAAAATCAACTCCAGATGGATTAAAGACTTAAACATAAGACCTAACACCATAAAAACCGTAGAAGAAAATCTAGGCAAAACCATTCAGGACATAGGCATAGGCAAGGACTTCATGACCAAAACACCAAAAGCATTGACAACAAAAGCCAAAATAGACAAATGGGACCTAATCAGACTCGACAGCTTCTGCACATCAAAAGAAAGTCATTAGAATGAATCAGCAACCAACAGAATGGGAAAAAAATTTTTGCAATCTACCCATCTGACAAAGGGCTAATATCCAGAATCTACAAAGAACTAAAACAAATTTACAAGAAAAAAACAAACAAGCCAATTCAAAAGTGGGCAAAGGATATGAACTGACACTTTTCAAAAGAAGACATACATGAGGCCAACAAACATGAAAAAATGCTCATCATCACTGGTCATTAGAGAAATGCAAATCAAAACTACATTGAGATACCATCTCACGCCAGTTAGAATGGTGATCATTAAAAAATCTGGAGACAACAGATGCTGGAGAGGATGTGGAGAAATAGGAACGCTTTTACACTATTGGTGGGAGTGTAAATTAGTTCAACCATTGTGGAAGACAGTGTGGCGATTCCTCAAGGACCTAGAAATAGAAATTCCATTTGACCCAGCAATCCCATTACTGGGTATATATCTAAAGGATTATAAACAGTTCTACTATAAGGACACATGCACACAAATGTTCATTGCAGCACTGTTTACAAGAGCAAAGACCTGCAACCAACCCAAATGCCCACTGATGATAGACCAGACAGGGAAAATGTGGCACATATATACCATGGAATACTATGCAGCCATAAAAAATGATGAGTTTGTGTCCTTTGTAGGGACGTGGATGAAACTGGAAACAATTATTCTCAGCAAACTGACAAAAGAACAGAAAATCAAACACCACATGTTCTCACTCATAGGTGGGTGTTGAACAGTGAGAGCACATGGACACAGGGAAGGGAGCATCACACACTGGGGTCTGTCACAGGGAAATAGGGGAGGAACAGCAGGGGGTGGGGAGTTGGGGAGAGATAGCATGGGGAGAAATGCCAGATATAGGTGAAGGGGAGGAAGGCAGCAAATCACACTGCCGTGTGTGTACCTATGCAACAATCTTGCATGTTCTTCACGTGTACCACTAAACCTAAAATGCAATAAAAAAAGAAAAAATAACTTCTTCTTTGCTTATACTGAGTACAAATAGATTTCTTAATATGCTATAGAGGGACCCCATTAATGTGACTCGAGCATACTTACCAATATCTGATCCCAAGTATTTCTGTCCACAGCTCTATTCTTGCTCATGCTCCTCCTGATCATGATCATCCTTACACCTGCCGAACACCAACATGAGACATAGATTATGGGACTTCTAGTTTCTCTAGGGGTAGCAAGTCCTTCCTTTCTCTGTATTCCTATAGAATTTTCCACATACATCTTTTATAGCAGCTATACTGTGTAGCATTTTTATTAGGTAATAGTTATATTTCTGTCCTCAATACAATCTACTAAAAGTCACAGATTGTAGTTTTTTGTTGTTGCATTTTGTTTATTTCTTTGTTTTAAAATCTTTACACAGTTCCTGGCAAGATATTTAACACATAGGGGTGCTAAGTAATTGCAGAATTAAGGAAAGAATAAGTAGATGGTCCTTCTTTCTTTCTCCCTCTTTCCTCCCTCCCTCCCTCCCTCCCTCCCTTCCTTCCTTCTTTTTCTTTCTATTGTTGTTATTTTGAGACAGGGTCTCGCTCTGTTGTCCAGGTTGGAATGCAGTGGCAAAATCATGGTACACTGCAGCCTCAACCTCCCCAGACTCAGGTGATCCTCCAGCCTCAGACTCCTGAGTAGTTGAGACTACAGGTACACACCACCATGCCTAACTAATTTTTGTAGGGATGGGGCTTTCTACAGAAAATAGGGAAATGTTGCCCAGGCAGCCTTCAATCTCCTGGGCTCAAGTGATTTGCCCACCTCGACCTCCCAAAGTGCTGAGATTATAGGCATGAGCCACCATGCCCAGCTCAGCCGCCTTCTTCATTTTTAAAAGTATTTTTATTTTTATTTAGATCTTCCTTCAAGAAAGAGAGAATGTACGTCTTATTTAGCAAAATTGTAAGTGATAAGAATAGAATGTCAGGTAAGTTATAAACCCAGTTTCAAGTTCTTAGTTATTCAGTTGCCTTTTCCCATTATTTAAAATGCTATTTAGGCTTATATGTACTTTCAACATTTACTGACTAGTTTCAGAAAAGATAAAAAGATTCATTATTTTGTTCATGTTAGCTAAGAGTAGTCAAGAGTTGAACTGGTTCCCTTGCTAGGGTAATTCAAAACTGCTACACTCATGAGATACCAGCATATTTAAATTCATTTTTGAAAGTCTGAATTAATAGAACATTAGCTTTTTTTTTTTTTTTTCCTGAGAGGATATATAAGAAGTTGTGGCTGTCTCCCTTACTCTCTGGATTTGAACTGGTGATACCTGGAAACAAATGATATCATTACAGGGCTATACTACAATGAATGGGGAGTATACTGGGATGATAACACCTGTGCAGGAAAGTCTGCTTTCCTTAGTTTTTAAATTTTTGCACATCAACTTATTTCACAATTTGGAGAAAACAAATTACTGCTTCTCCATTGGCTTCCAGGACAATTGAATGTGGTAATTTGTATTTTTGAAAATATGTCAGTTTGGACATATACTTCAAACTGAACAAACTCCACATTTTAAAAATCACTAGCTATTATTCAAGCTCCAACTTCCAAATAGCTTGAATATTAAGAACCGGTTTTAAAAAACCAAATCCACAAAGTACTCCAGGAATTGTAAATCATTCCTCAATTGTCAACCACCAAGACACTTCAATTTAGAAAAGAATCAAGCGACTTTCCAGTTATTCAAGTCTAAATATCTTAACCCACTTTCAGATGGAGGACAAAACATTCTAAAGAAATGAAAAATGTAACAACACTCACTCTTTTTTTTCCTTTGGAAAGCTTTTTATACATTCTTTATGAGACAGATATTATAAAACTGAGTTACTAGTTATTACTGATAGAGGTGAGAGGGAAACTGATGATCTCAACAGAGCTGAAGGAAAGTTGTCTAAGTAATCAAAATTCCAGACTTCCATTTAGACTCCTGAATAGTTTCCCCAAATTTTTTTAAGGTGGTTAAGTCCATCTTCTGCATTATTTCTCAAATGCATTATGATATTGTTACCATGTGTGTTTTCATTTTTGTTACTGGTTTTATAATTTACCCTAATTGAATGAAAAATGAGGGCATGAAGTAAAGCATGGGAGTTCTATTCTTTTTCTCCTTTAACCCCACACATTAAGTAAAGACTTGCCTCATACTGATTTTTGTAGCATTTTGTAGGAGGCCCCTATCCAGCAATCGTTTTTTGTGACTTCCAGACAACTGCCAGCCATATTCTTGCTTGGGAGAAATGGAGGACTTTAGAAAATTGCAAATCAAGACATCAAGCTATATAATCTTTTAGTTCTGTGTGATGAAGTCCCAGTCCAAAGCAAAATTTCACCGTCAGTATTCATGACACATCTAGCATATTTTGATTATTTAAAAAATATTTTCCTTTATCTTTTTCAAATATATCATTTGAATTAGAGGGCAGTTATTTGGTATTGCTATAATTACCAGCTTTACAAATAACCAGTTTCAACTCATTGTGGGAAGTAAGGAATATTAAATTTGTATTGTAACTTGTGATACATTTCAATATTCCTATTTGACAGATTAACTTATAATGTTAGGACTTTAATGATTTCAAACTTATAGTAGTTGCTTTTAGACAAACGATATTGAGGAATTGGGAAGGAGAAGAGAAATACCAATTCTTTCTTGTAAACACATTTGTACGATTTGAGTTTCTGGCCATACAGATGCAACTCTCATCAACATTTGTTGTTTTGTTAAAAATTTTATTTCAAATCATATTAGAGATACTAATTGCAGAACATTTGCTCTCCCAACAAAGGCAAAAAGAATTAAATGGCTTATGTAAACGTTCCAGATGTGTTAGATATGGCAGAGTTGGGAAGAGAATAAAAAAACAATATTCCAGTATTTTCCTATACATGGCTTTCTCTACCATATCACATTTAGATCTGTTTACAAATAAATTTTTATTTCCAATACCTATCTCAGGGTTTTCTTTGTGTTTTATTCCTAGATAGCTAACCAGTGTTTATTTTATTTGAAGCACATTTTAACGACTCTTGATTACATTTTTTCCAAAAATGATTTTCTCTACTGACAACTGAAACTCAAGTGATAATTAAACAAAGGAGACTTTAAGAGTTCTTCCAGAACCAGGGTCATTGGTGACATTTCCATAAATCACACACAAACTCAACAGAGGCCAATTTACAGAGACGTCTCACTCTAATAAGCATACTATACAGAGGTTAAAATAGCCCTGTTGTATTTATCTTTCACTATGCAGCTTACCAAAACCAAATTTCTGTCATCAACAATTATTAATCATCCATATCCCACAGAGAATTTTAATAAAGCATATTATGAACCTGGGGGTGGTGGTGGTGGTATGAGAAAGACACAAATGTGATCCAAATTTATAAAAGGAGTTGGGGGTCCCTATTACTCCACCACATCTGTTTGCCACATGTGCATAAATCACATCAATGTTTTGAACATTTCTCCTAACACCTTCCTGTCACTTCAGTTTTATAGTTCATAATTCTACCCCTCATCCTCACAAAAAGAAAAGAAGAGAAAAGTTTCTCATTATTATATTTCAGGCTTGACAGTGACATTTGACCAAGTATTAAGTCAACCAATTACATGTAAGGGCTGGTGCCAGGGGACTCTCCAATTTCTTGAGATTTGGTCACAGCAAGCAAAAGTGGTAGTGAAACTCCTCGTTTATTCTAAAGGAACAGTGTAATAATGTGAAGACACCAATGACCACCACTGCCAGATGAAAAGAAAGCTGCATTTTGAGTCTGAATCCATGAAAAAGAATTGCCAGAAAGAAAGGTGCTAACTTAGAAAAAGATGTTTTTCCTTGCAAATGGAATCCTCAGATGCACCATGCACACTACTCTGTTTATTTTCATTTTCCAGTGATGCTAATGCATGTCTACATATAGTGCAATGCCTGTTCTCCAGGAATTTGCTATCTGAGACAACCGTGACATGTAAAGACAGAGCAACAAGATCTAAAGCTGCATTTTTTGGACAGTTTATATGATCCACTGGTTTATTTAATGGAAATAAAATAAGCAAACTGAGCATACAAAGAAACTCAAATTAGCCAGGTGGTATCATATAGATAAAACTGAAATTTCTGATGAAAATGGTTGGTTAACATACCCAACCACTTGCTCCAAACGCACTGTACTGCTGAATAGATTTAACAACCTTGAAAACCGGCATATACATATCTCAATTTAAAAACAAAAAAGGAAAACTACGTGGTACCAGAAATGAAGAGAGTCAATCTGAAACTTGAGGAGTGAATGGGAGCTAATGCCATATGGCCTATAATGTTACTGAACCTGGACATTCTCCTAAGTTACTGAGGTTTTAACCTAAGAGTAGAGAGTTGAGAGGTAAGGCAGAAGTTGAGTTTGCAGGCGTGGTGGCATGGGAAGTTACAGTTGCAATCCCAGCTAAAAATTGATACCCTAGAAAAAGACTATAAATTTCTTCCCATTGAAATGGAGATTTGGGGAGAAAGATGGGCTGACTGTCCTAAGTCATGGTTGAAAACTAATATTCTCGGAAAAATCTAAACCAATACTCTGTGAATATTGGGTTGAATTCACATATCAAGCTTGATTTAAAAAAATCTGAAGTCAAGAAATTATTGTAGAAACTAGTTGAGAGACTATTGGGCTTGGCAGAGGTAGACAAAAACCACCAAAGTGATAACTTCACAATCCTGAACTATGACACATCCTTGGAAGGCAATTTCCTCTGAAGATAGGTCCAAAGTCTAAAATTTGAAATACTCAAGAAAACAGATCTTGTTAGAGCCAAGAGTCTCTTTTTAAATCATATATATATTAATAATAATATATATATTAATAAATGGAGTGGGATCTCACTATGTTGCCCAGGCTGGTCCCAAACTCCTGGGTTCAAGTGATCCTTTCACCTCAACCTCCCAAAGTGCTGGGATTACAGGCAAGAGCCACTCTACCTGGCCAGAGCCAGGAGTCTCAACAAATGAGAATTCATATGCTAAAGCCAATAGATTACAGGACAACGTGAAAACAAATTTACTTTAAATGTTCAAAGATATAAAGAAGGAAGAAATAAAAATCATAAGGATAACATTCCTTAAAAGTGGCAGTTTTGAAAAAGAATAAAATGAAAACCCTAGAAATGAAAACTATAACTGAAAGAAAAATCTTAATATATAAACTTTATACAGTGTATTAAATACAAATAAAGAGGGAGAATTAGTAAATGTGAAAACAGATCTGAGAAATTAACCTTATATGCAAGAGAGAGATATGTAGGTGGATAGAGGATAGATAAGTAGATATATATAGATATGTATATGGTTCAGTAACATGGTACCTAACATATTATATGCATGTTATTCCTGAATTTATTAATTATGAATTCATTGATGAATAAATAAATTATATTAGAAAAAAGAAGAAATATTGAGGATGGAATGAAAATCTCCAACATATGTTTAATAACTCTAATACATATTCTCTCTAGAATGAGAAATTAGGAGAGAAACAATATTCCAAAACTGAAAAACAACCAAACACTTCTGATATTTATCATATAGAAACAATAAGAAACAGTTCAATGAGAAAAAAAGGATAAACAAAAGCCTCACAATTGAATTCAAAGGGATTGCATGGATTCATTTGAAAGTTGGTACAACTTTAAAAATGGTGAGGGGAAATTCAGCTTTGAGATAATGCTAGAAAACATTTAGTATCTTCCACATCAAAAAGTGCTCTCTCTATTTTTAGAGATATTACAGAACCTATATATCATTTTCACAAAATTTTCCCCATTCTACCATGTTTAATAATTTTTTGAGTACATGTATTTTTTCTTGTATTTTGAGTACTTGTATTTTTTTTCTTCTGGATCATAAGAATTTGAAGGCTTGAATAATGTTACTCATTTTTGGCTTTCCCCATGTACCTACCATGCCTTTTACATAGTTGAAACTCATTAACATTGCTTTGTATATAAAGAGATAAAAATAATTCTTCTAAGAATATCTTCTATCAATGTGATAAGAGCTGCTTAAATTCAGTAGTACTTATCCTTCCTGTCACAGAGAAAGAAAAACATCCTCTTTTACCTTCTCACCCCACCAAACAGAGACCAGCCAGGAGCCAAGACTAAGATTTATCAAGGAATGTATGCCTCCAAGTTTTTAAGGTGAAAGTCTTCAGATGTTTCAAAAATAGATCCTTCTAACAAAAACTCAAATGTTCTTAGTTTTGAAGGTTTCAGACTCATAAGTTGCATCACCTCATCATTCAGCCATGAAGCTGGCTCCTTTGTTCTTCATTTAAGAAGTGTGTTATTTTGCAGCATATGCCATAATCAAGAATTTTAGTGGATCTTGGTTCTCTCCAACCACCCATTGTACCTATAAAAAAGAGACAATGGGATAGAATACTCACTGAGGCTTATTCTTACTGAGGTTTTCCATTTTCCATGTTTACTTCTATCTTTTCTCTCCCATAACTTGATTGCTTCTCTGCATCTCTCATTACTATGTGGCAGAAGACTGGGTGACAAATCATTGTCTAAATATTATCCATTAGTTATCCATTAAGCCAAAGACAGCTTTCTTTTAAAGAATGGCTTAAAAACTGCACCTTACTCTTTGTGTCAAACTCTTTAAGTGCCAGATGGTTTCATTTCAACATTGTTGCTGATCTTCCCATGACACTTGCCAGGAGAAAGTTTGAGACACCTCTTCACATGTTTCTTGAAGTAGTCTCTTGATACTTAGGAAACTTCTCCAGCTGTAACCCAGTAAAGATAATACCTTGCAAACCATAAATAAAATGGCCTCAACTAACTTCACATCAGGAGATGAACAGTCTATAGGAAGGATTTTTTTCTTTCTTTTTGTAAAACTCAACAAATAAGATGGCACAAAATTGAAGTATAGGGTGTGATTCTCACTCTGCTTTCACATTAGAATCATCCCAGATCAATTAAATTTGAATACCTAAGGAAGGGAAGATTGAGACATATACCATTATTTTTTTAAACTTCTTTGGTGATTCTAATGTTCATCAAGGTTTAGAAACAGTGCTATGCACCTACTGGGAGGGGTATCATATTTGCTCCTTAAAATAAAAAAGCTACACATGCTTATTGTGTTTTAAAAGATAGCTACAGATAACCAAAAAGAAGACAACCAAAATTGATGTGTAATCTCAATTTCTAGAGATAAAAAGTGTTAAAGCCTGGGTGTACATTTTTCAGTACTTTACTTTGCATGATTGTGTGAAAACATGCATGCAAGCATAAGCGGTTTTTGTTTCTTGCACTTTTTTTTTCACTTCAAAAATTATAAAAGTATTTAGGCTTATAATTCCATCGAGAAAATAGCTGATGTAGGAAAAGGGTCAATGTAATTCAGTCTTTAGTTATATAATATCTCACTAAAAAAGCCAAATCTATCATTAGAATGACTCTATTAACAGGAAAGCATTATCTGACTTATTCCTTGTTTCTTCCTGTCCTGTCTTTTTGCTTTCGCATAGGTGAATTCATGAAAGAGATTAAATAGGGCAAAATTGGAGCTCTCACGTTATACATTGCTGTTGGAAATGTAAGGTTGTGCAGCTCCTTTAGAAAACAAATAGTTCCTCAAAAAGTTAAACACAGAACGACCAAATGACATGGCAATTCCACTCCTAAGCATCTACCCAAGAAAAACATAAAACATACACCTACGAAATCTTGTACATAAACGTCTAAAGCAGCATTATTAATGACAGCCAAGATGTTTAAATAATCCAAATGTCCATCAACTCATTCAATGATAAATAAAAATTGTATTCCATCATACATACTACAATAGAAATGACCCTTGAAAATATTAGGCTAAATGAAAGAAATAAGTCACAAAAGACCACACATTGTATGATTTAATTTATTTGAAATATTCAGGATAGGAAAATTCATAGAGACAGAAAGTAAACTAGTGGTTGCTTAGAATTGGGGTCAGGAAAAAGGAGAATGGTGACTGATTGCTACTGGGCTTTGGGTTTCTTTTAGGGATGATGAAAATGTTTTAAAGTTAGATTGTGCTGATGGTTGAACAATGCTGTAAATATGTCTTTAAAAACACTGAATGGTGCACTTTAAATGGGTGAATCGTACGGTACATGAGTTATTTATCAATAAAGTTGTTAAAAAAAAAAAAAAAAGAAAAGAGACATAGAGGCCAGGCACAGTGGCTCACAGCTATAATCCCAGCACTTTGGGAGGCTGATGTGGGCAAATCACAAGGTCAAGAGATTGAGACCAGCCTGGCCAACACAGTGAAAGTTTGGTCTCTACTAAAAACACAAAAATTAATTGGGTATGGTGGTGCATGCCTGTAGTCCTAGCTACTTGGGAGGCTGAAGCAGGAGAATTGCTTGAACCTGGGAGGTGGAGGTTGCAGTGAGCCAAGATCATGCCACTGAATGCCAGCCTAGAGTGAGATTCCATCTCAAAAAAAAAAAAAAAAAAGGGATAGAAACCAAAATCCCTTATTTTACATTTTAGTGTTCTAACTTGACCATTTACTGCTTTTTTAAAAGAGATATTAGTCTGTTTTCATGCTGCTGATAAAGACATACCCAAGACTGGGCAATGTGCAAAGAGGTATAGTTGGACTGACAGTTCCATGTGGCTTGGGAAGGCTCACAATCACTGTGGAAAGCAAGTCACATCTTATATGGATGGCAACAGGAAGAGAGAGCTTGTTCAGGGAGACTCCCATTTTTCAAAACTATCAGATCTCATGATATTTATTCACTATCATGAGAACAGCATGGGAAGCACCTGCAGCCATGATTCAATTACCTCCCACTGGGTCTCTCCCACAACACATGGGAATTCAAGATGAGATTTGAGTGGGGACACAACGAAAGAAACCATATCATTCCACTCTTGGCCCCTCCCACATCTCATGTCCTCACATTTCAAAACCAATTATGTCTTTCCAACAGTTTGCCAAAGTCTCAACCCATTTCAGCATTAATTCAAAAGTGAGGTCCAATGTCTCATCTGAGACAAGGCAAGTCCCTTCCACTTATGAGCCTGTAAAATCAAAAGCAAATTAGTTACTTCCTAGATACAATGTGGGTACATGCATTGCATAAATATAGCCATTCCAAATAGGAGAAATTAGCCAAAACAAAGGGGCTACAGGCCACATGTGGGTCTGAAATCTAGCAGGGCAGTCAAATCTTAAAGCTCCAAAATGATCTCCTTTGACTTCATGCTTCACATGCAGGTCATGCTGATGCAAGAGGTTCCCATGGTCTTGGGCAGCTCAACCCCTGTGGCTTTGTAGGGTACAGCCTCCCTCCCAGCTGTTTTCACAGGCTGGTGTTGAGTGTCTGCAGCTTTTCCAGGCACATGATACAAGCTGTCAGTGGACTTGCCATTCTTGGGGAGGATGGTGGCCCTCTTCTCATAGCTCCACTAGGCAGTGCCCCAGTGGGACCCTGTGTGGGGGCTCTGACCCCATATCTCCCTTCTGCACTGCCCTAGCAGAGGTTCTCCAGAGCCCCACCCCTGTAAGCAAACTTTTGCCTGGACATCCAGGCATTTATATACATCTTCTGAAACCTACGTAGAAGTCTCCAAACTTCAATTCTTGACTTTGGTGTACCCGAAGGCTCAACACCACATTGAAGCTGCAAAGGCTTAGGACTTGCACCCTCTGAAGCCACAGCCTGAGCTATACATTGACCCCTTTTAGTCATGGTTGGTGCGGCTGGGACACAGGGCACCAAGTCCCTAGACTGCACAGAGCATGGGAACCCTGGGTCTGGCTCCTGAAACTATTTTTTCTTCCTAGCCCTCTGGGTCTGTGACGGGAGGGGTTTCAACATCTCTGACAGGACCTGGAGACATTTCCCCATTGTCCTGGTGATTAACATTTGGCTCTTCCTTACTTATGCAAATTTCTGCAGCCAGCTTGGATTTCTTTTCCAAAAATAAGATTTTCTTTTCTATTGCATTGTCAGCTTGCAAATTTTCTGAACTTTTATACACTGTTTCCCTTTTAAAAGTGAGCCTTTAATAGCACTCACGTCTCCTCATGAAGGCTTTGCTGCTTAGAAATTTCTTCCACCAGATACCCTAAATCATCTCTCTTAAGTTCAAAGTTCCACAAATCTCTAGGGCATGGGCAAAATGCTGCCAATCTCTTTGCTAAAACATAACAAGAGTCATCTTTGCTCCAGTTTCCAACAAGTTACTCATCTCCATCTGAGACCACCTCAGCCTGGATTTCATTGTCCATATCATTATCAGCATTTTGGTCAAAGTCATTCAACAAGTCGCTAGGGAATTTCAAACTTCCCCATGTTTTCTCATCTTCTTCTGAGCCCTCCAAACTGTTCCAACCTCTGCCTATTGCCCAGTTCCACAGTCACTTCCACATTTTTGGGTATCTTTTCAGCAGCACCCCAGTCTGCTGGTACCAATTTACTGTTTTAGTCTGTTTCCATGCTGCTGGTAAAAACATAAACAAGAAGACTGGGCAATTCCCAAAAGAAAAAGATTTATTGGACTTACAGTTTCACATGGCTGGGGAGGCCTCACAATCATGGTGGAAGGCAAGGAAGAGCAAGTCATATCTTATGTGGATGGCAGCAGGCAAAGAGACCTTGTGCAGGGAAACCCCCATTTTAAAACTATCAGATCTTGTGAGCCTCATTCACTATCATGAGAAAAGTGCAGGAAAGACATGCCCCCATAATTCAGTCACTTCCTCCTAAGTTCTTCGCATGACTCATGGGAATTCAAGATGAGATTTGGGTGGGAACACAGCCAAACCATATCAGAGATCCATCCCCTTATTCTTCCTTTCCTTCCTTCTCCCTATAGCTCTTTTAAAACTGAGCTGATAAGTAACTCTTTACCATCTGGTGGTTGGGCAATGATAATATCTACTTAGTTCTAGCTTAAAAGACATTTGATATTACAAATTTCAATGTCTTCAGAGGCTCAACTTCAAACTTAAAACAAAAAGGAGATCTGAGTGAAGACTATGTCACTAAAAGATGCCATCAATATTTGATATTAAAATAACTATTTTCAGGACTTGAATTCTTGGAACATATTAATGGCACCCAATTAGCTGGGTTTCTGGTTTGTTTTTTATTCTGTCGGCTGAAAATACACCTTAAAATAAACTTCATGTTATTCCAGAAAAAAAAAAAAACATTCTCGTTAAAAAATTATATTATCAGAATTCAACTTCCTAAAAATACATTGGTACATAATAACTTAGATTGGCAATGGGTTGAGAGGTGAGAAAGAGGAAGTTGGGGTTGCTAAGAGTACACTTGGGAGTTATGAAATTGAGTAGCATTTTGTATCAATAAGGAGGGATATAACAGCAAATGCCTACTTCTTTTCTGACTCTGTGTTGTGGTTAACTTGATTAAAAGTAAAGTCTGGAGTTAACTTGAGATTCAGGGTTGTAATAAACTGGTCAAACTCAACTATTATTTAAAATTGCACTTGGACACTTAGAAATAGCAATTTGGGGCCTTCTGGGGGGTTTTCTTTCCCCTTTTGCTTTCAAGTGTTAGAAAATAATGTGAAATTTTCTGGCCAATCATAAATTAATGGAATATGTATAGTAAGAAGTCAACCACCAGTTAATCTTCCAGGGCAAACATCCCAGAACTGGTGGGTATATTTCCTTAGAATTAAAGTACAAGTTGAAAGCCTCACAAAGTGGGGTAAAGCATGCATTGATCTTAGTAAAACCCCAAAAGCATTTCCCATAATTTTTAGGTTGGAAGTCATGTAATAGCAACTGTGGAGGAAAAGGTAATTTAAAACAAGTTGTACAGTCCATTGAAACAGAAGGGTCAATATTAAAGTTGTAATCATGGGCCATTCAAGATGAGTCTCCTATAGAGAAAAACAACGGTATAAAAAGAAATGATATATTATACTGTGACAGTTCTGTGACATGAACTATCATTGTCTCTCAGAGGCATATGCCTTTAACTCATGCTGTGCTCATTCCTTTTGAACAAAAAGCCCAGAAATATTGGGTCTTGCCAAAATATAATTCTAACAGTTTGTGGTCTCCAAACTTTATTACTTGACTTTATTTTTTAGAGAAGTTTTTGGTTTACAGAAAACATGAGCAGAAATTACAGTGTTTCCACATGTCACTTCTACCTACTCTATCCTGCATACAGTTTCTCTTGTTAACATCTTGCATTAGGGAAGTACATTTGATACAATTGATGAACCAATATTAATACACTATCACTAACTAAAATTCAAAGTTTATATTAGGGTTAATTCTCTATGTTGTATAGTGCTGCAGGTTCTGAAAAATGCACAATGATAATGTCACATATATAACATTGGAATATCATACATAATAATTTCACTGCCCTAGAAATCCTACATGTTCCACTTATTTATTCTTCCTTTCTTACTCTAAAGTTCTGGAAATGAGTGATCTTTTTGCAGTCTCTACAGTGTTGACTTTTCCAGAATGCCTTATAGTTGGAATCATATGGTAAGTAACCGATCAGATTGGCTTATTTTACTTAGTAATATGCACTTAAGGTCCCTTCATGTCTTTGTGGCTTAATGACGGATTTCTATTTGTTGCTCAATGGTACTCCATTAAATAGATGTAACAAATTTGTTTATCCATTCACCTTCTGAGGAACTTCTTGGTTGCTTCCAAGTTTTGGCAATTATAAATAAAGCTGTTATAAACATTTTTGTGCAGGTTTTTGTGTGGACTTAAGTTTTCAGCTCAATTGGGTAAATATCAAGGAGTGTGATTACTACACTGCATGTTAAGAGTTTGTTTAGTTTTGTAAGAAAATGTCTTCCAAAGTGGCTACACCATTTTGCATTCCCATCAGCCAAGAATGAGGGTTCTTGCTGTTTCACATCCTCAACAGCACTTGGGGTTGTCAGTGTTTTGAATTTTAGCCATTCTAATAGTTGTGAATGATGTTATCTCATTGTTGTTTTAATTTGCAATTCCTTAATGACATGATGTTGAGCATCTTCTCATAGGTTTATCTGCCATCTGTATACCTCTGGTGAGGTATCTTTTCATATCTTTTGCCCACTTTCTAGGCTGTTTGGTTTCCTATCGTTAGGTTTTAAGGACTTTTTGTATATTTTATATACCAGTCCTTTATCACATATGTGTTTTTCTTAATACGTTCCCTTAATACTATCTTTTACAGTAGCAGAAATTTTGAATTTTAGCATTTTCTTTTTTTTTTCTTTCGTATTTCCTATCTCTCTGCTTGTATTACTCATCTGTTCTTGCATGTTGTCCACTTTTCAACTATACCTTTTAGAGTATTATTCATAATTATTGTATATTCCTGGTTTGATGATTCCAAAATCTCTGCCATATCTGAGTGTCTGAGCCTGGTTCTGATGCATGCTTTCTTTCTTCAAACTGTTTTCATATTTATTTTTGTTTTCTTTTTTTTGAATTTGTTCATGCTTTGTACTTTTTTTGCTGAAAGTCCAGAATGATGTATCAGGTAAAAGGAATCAAGGAAAATGGGACTTAATGTGAGATTTTATGTTTGTCTAGCTAAGAGTTAGGTTGTGTTTACTGTGTGCTGTAGCTGCAGGTGTCAGCGGCTAAAATTTCCTCCAGTGTTCTTGTTTCTAGCTTATCTTTTGTTTTTGAGTTTTGTAGCGACTCCTTAAATAGGATCTGAATCTTGTAGTTCTTTTAGTTATAATCAATTATTATTATTAAGAGCCTGACTGCAGGGTTGGTAAGGTATGGGTAGAGGTTATGCATTCTGTAGTCCTATAATTAGTTCCTAGTCTTTTAGTGAGCCTGTGCCTCTGGACTGCGACCTTCACAATTGCTTCTCAGCTTCCCTCACCATGCCCCTTAGGTGAGACAAGACAATTAAATGGGGCTGGGGTTATTTCCCTTCCCCCAAAGGTCAATTAGGTTCTGGTAAAGTAGTTTATTTTCTTTCCTTTCCTTTTCTTTTCTTTTTGAGAAAGGATCTGCCTCTGTCACCCAGGCTGGAGAGCAGCGGCACAATCACAGCTCAATGCAGCCTCGACCTCATGACCTCAAGTGATCCTCTCACCTCAGCCTCCCAAAGTTGGACACCACGGACCTCCATGGACACCATCTCCAGCTACTTATTTTTTTATTTTTCGTAGAGACAGGATTTTTACCATGTTGCCCAGGTTAGTCTTGAACTCGTGGGCTCAAATGACCTACCCACCTTGGCTTCCCAAAATGCTGGGATTATAGGTGTGAACCCCTGCATTTGGCCAAAAATAGTTTCAGGAAAGTCCTTTGTTAAGAAAAGCAGAATGCCCTGTGTATATTTCAAATGTTTACTACTCCTTCCCCTTGCCAGGAATATGAAGGGATTTTTCCCTGTTGCACCTTTAGAACCTACTAGGGTTCCTGGAGATAAAAATTATGAAAGTATGGGGCTTGCCTAAAACTGAGTCTTAACAGAGGTCTTAACTCTTAATCTAGTCCACACTGAGCCTTCAGAAAGTCACCATGTTAACTTTTCCTACCATCACTGCCTCCAATGGTGGTAGTAATCCAGTTGCTTTGGACTTCTGCTACTGGTCAGCTGTGATTCTTGGTATTTGTCCATCCTTCCAGTTCTAGAGGCCACAATTAGCCCTGTGATCTCAATTCTCTGATGGATCTAAGAAGAGTTGTTGATTTTCAGTTTGTTCAGCTTTGTATTTGTTGTGAGGATGGGAGTAATGACCTCTAAGCTCTTTACACATCAGGCCAGACATCGGAAGTGATCCTCAAACTCTGATGATGCTTATGCTTATGTTTGAGAATCACTGACAGAAAATCTTCAATGAAAATCTACTGTGGATTGTTACTGGTGCAGCTATTGTTAAAGTAAGCTTGTCATAATCAATCCCGATTAGACCTATACTGTAGCAGTTTTCACCCTGTATTTTAATATTTTCATACAAGTTGAGGGCAGAAACTAGGGTTTTTTTTTTTTTTTATACTCATGTCAGTATAGAGCACATTAATGAGCACAAAATAGAATCAATAAATATTAGTTGAATGAACAAATAAAGTAATTAGGGTCCAATTTCCTTTAGGCTGGTAGAAACCTCCAAACATATGAAAACTTAACCACAGAGTAACGGTTATTTTTTAAAAATTCATTTTTTAAAATGCACTAAACTTTTTCAATGACTGGAAAAAATAAATGGTGGAACACTGAATTAGCTTTAAATTGTCTCCACAGGAAACCTGTATCTCCTATTGGGATGTCTGGTAGTGATGAGATAGTAACAGCTCATTAGAGGAAATAGAAAAATGTAATTTTAAGAACTGTTTCACAAAGAAAACTAAAGAATTGGGAGCAAATTAATTTATCATTATAAAGCAGGTCTCTTGAGAGAATTTTTTTTTTCTGGAACCTTTATATAAAGTCCAGATTGGTTTCATACTTCTTTTCTCTATAGAATCATTCTCCATAAATCCAGGGTTTTCTGGGGATTAGCTATTTGAATCACGTGTCTAAGTTTGAAACCAGTTGTAACAATTTACTTATAAGATAAATGTGTAATTAACGATAGGGAGAGAAGCTGTTCCCCACTAAAATTTGTTGACACATTTCTGAAAAAGCTATAATTGATGTGCTACAAGAGTCTAAAACAATGTTTTTCAATTTCTCCTTGATTTTTAGAACAAAAAGTACTTTTTAAAAAATAGATTCCTCAGTCAAATTCACCTTGGAATTTTTTATGCGATAGCTTGCTCTTGTTAGAGATATATAATGAACATATTATAACATATTAAAGTTTAAAAAAATTCTGCATTGGAAAACCACCCCTATTTTAATTAATTAGGCTGTAGAACCCTTCCTTTACTTATTATTTTCCTCTGACATTTATTACTATTTCATAAAACACACTTTGGGACATATCCTATTAAAATTTTTTTTTGAACAACCAATTTTGGAATAAATGTTTCGGAAATCCAGGAAAGGTAGAGATGAGCTAACGAATAATTTAATGCTTGCTTCTTTTTTGTGCTGGTATGATAGATTTTGGGGGAGGGAGGTATAATAGAGACATAAGCAATCCAAAATGGGTAATGTAGAAGTCCAAATTCTCCTGTTGTTTATGGATTTTTAACTACATCAGGTACCTATAATGACTCAACTATAAGAAGATTAAATGAATATTTTAAAGCTATGGTGGTAAATGTAAGGGCGAATAGATACCACTTGGAAGATTTGGATTTGCAAATTGATTCGCATTCACCTTGAATACCATATATTTTATATATTACATATTATGTCTATATACTTTTGTTTCTTTTTACTTAAATATCATAGAGGAAAGGATTTCATTTCATATTTGTTTTCAATAGTCCATGAGAACTTAATGTATATAATTTGGTGATAATATCAGCCCGCTGTAAAATGTTAGCATATTATTTAAGCACAATTGTGGCAAATAAGATTCAACAATAATACTTTGCTATCTGTAAAAAAAATGTTTTAAATCTCATTAAAATGAAAACCTCTTTCCATGTTAACGTAGCACTCATTCTGAACCAGTTATTTTTCAGAATGATATCTTTAGAGAAGCAATCACAGATTTAACACAAAAGCCCAAAGAAATGGAAGACACATTTAGCATATCTTATAAAAGAGGAGTCACATTTTCACAATGGTCTAGAAGACAGACAACTGATTTAAAATGTTAATCATAGTTCAACCATTGTGGAAGACAGTGTGGCGATTCCTCAAGGACATAGAAATAGCAATTCCATTTGACCCAGCAATCCCATTACTGGGTATATATCCAAAGGATTACAAATCGTTCTACTATAAGGACACGTGTACACAAATGTTCATTGCAGCACTGTTTACAATAGCAAGGACCTGGAACCAACCCAAATGCCCATCGACGATAGATTGGATAGGGAAAATGTGGTACATATACACCATGGAATATTATGCAGCCATCAAAAACGATGAGTTTGGGTCCTTTGTGGGGACATGGATGAACCTGGAAACCATCATTCTCAGCAAACTGACAGAGGAGCAG
>NW_016107371.1:7294770-7381828 GCF_001604975.1 Cebus imitator
AAAAAAAAAAAAAAAAAAAAAAAAAAAACAACTTCCATTAGAAAAGTATCAAACTAAAAGATCTCATCTGAAGGGTCAGAAATCAGAAGGGCATCAGACTTCTGAATAGCAACACTAGAAGCTAAAAGACAATGTCATAAACCTTCAAAATACTAAGTGAAAATTATTTTCAATCAAGAATTCTGTATCTGACCAATCCTTAAATCAAGTATGCTTGTATAATAAAGATAACTTTGGATAGGGAAAATTAAAAAATTTCAATGTACTCTTTCCAGGAAGCTACTCAAGGGTAATTTTCATAAAACAAGAGTAAATCAAGAAAGAAAGATTAGAATTAGCAAGTCTTCTCCTAACCAGGAGCACAAGAGAAGGATGTATAATCCAGAAATCCATTTCATTAATTTTCAATTAGAAATATAATGATCAAATGCCCTGGAACACTATTTATCATCTGGTGTTACATCTTTTCCCTAGAGGAACACCTAGGTAACAGACACAGACATGGTTGTAATTATAAAGCTGTTCCTTTGTTAATCTGAATTAAAGTAAAGGGAGATAATCAATGAGGCCAAGAAATCCATGTCCATTCTCAGGCATCCCATCCCTCCTGGGATAGCAGGGAAAATATGTCAGCATTCTTACTTGATATATTATCTACATCTAAGTCTGTGTTCACTTGTTCTTTCTATTTAACTAGATTAAGTTAATGAATTAACCTTTATGTGAGGACAAAATTTCCTCAGTCACCTACTTAGAAACCATCTTTCTAGGGTGAATTAATTTTATACTTCAATGATTATATGTGATTCTTACTTATTTTATTCAAAGGAAATAACTTTATTTCCAACTTCTGGGGACATCTCACCATAGCTACTTATGTACTGACCACGTCTGTATCTCCAACAAACTTAATAAAATCAACGAAAATTCCCAAATAGAATCATCACAAAACAAACTTGTAATTAAGAATATGCTCGGCCGGGCGCGGTGGCTCACGCCTGTAATCCCAGCACTTTGGGAGGCCGAGGCGGGTGGATCACGAGGTCAAGAGATCGAGACAATCCTGGTCAACACGGTGAAACCCCGTCTCTACTAAAAATACAAAAAATTAGCTGGGCATGGTGGCGCGTGCCTGTAATCCCAGCTACTCAGGAGGCTGAGGCAGGAGAATTGCCTGAACCCAGGAGGCGGAGGTTGCGGTGAGCCGAGATCGCGCCATTGCACTCCAGCCTGGGTAACAAGAGTGAAACTCTGTCTCAACAACAACAACAACAACAAAAAGAATATGCTCAAAACATTTACCTTATTCTGAGCATTTTGGTTACAAGGAACAGAAACTAGCTTAAGCAAATGATGGAAAATTATAATGACAGATCTTAGTTATCCAAGGAAATGCTATAGAATCACAAATAAATAAGATTTTTCGGGATTTCAACAGCAAGAGATGCTGGATCATTACAATAGGCTTCCACCATTATTCAGCTTAGCTACACAACTTTCTAGTGTTTCATCATTAATACAACTCAGCTACGCTATGCATGACTATTTTCTGTTTCCCTGTCTCTTTGATTTTAGAATATGTATTTTATGAGCTCAAAATACATATAAATATACATATATATATATACATATTCTCTACCTTAATCAGTCATAACCACTATTGTAATCACACACACATGCATATATACACACACACATACACATATGCACACGCTAATATACACACATCAACCATTCAAATCTGGTTTCAAACCTAGCAAATAAAAGCAGAAATAAGAACATCTGGTATAATTTCAGAATGAAGAACAATTTTTGACAGTATTTTTTAAAGTGTCAGTTAGAAACATTATGCCAAAGTATAGGGTTGACTCAAGGTTCCTACATAGGTTTGTTAAATTTGATCAATTCTATAACTACTGATTCCAGTCACCTTCACACTTTGAATCATTAGTCACAGTGGGGGACTCTCATGTAGCATGAGTGGATCAATACAAATCCACCCCTATTACTGGAATACCATCTCAAATTTCATGCCCTATAGTGGGTAAGGCTTAACTTCTTGCTATGTAAGTGATTAATTACAACTACCATTAAAATCATGATAAGGAGCTTATATTAAAACAGGCTAAAAGACAATCTAAAAATGTGGAAAGATTAGACAGCAGAGCAGCTGGAAGGGAAATGCTAGTGTTGGGGAAATAAAAAAGATTAAAAATCAATGTCTAGATAGAAAATGAAGGCAATAGGAACATAGAGAACTAAAAGAAAAATGAAATATTGAAGATGGACTTTGAAAAGTTGAGCTAACTTCTTCTGAGCCATTACATTACATTACATTACATTACATTAAGGCCCTGTTTAAAAGGCATTGTTCTGGTAATCGAGGACTCCTTTCTCTTTACCTTACCACTGCATATAGGTATGTTTAAATAAGAGAATCTTATAGCTATATTGGATGATATGAGACTTGTTTCAAGGAGAGACTGATACTTTCAAACTTATCTATGATAGGCAGAGTTTCTTGATCTTCAATTCACAGTCTCCTAAGTGACCCATGAATAGACTCTGAGGATCTGTGAACTTAGTTGAGAAAGATTATACCCTTTTTTATTAACAGCCAAATTGAATTTAGCATTTCCTCAAATTGTGATTATAAACAGCAAACCACAGTAGTATTACTAATGGCCAGAATTGTGTCATGGATAGAAGTCATATATATGTTCGTGTCACATTACAATTGTTACAGATACCTCAAATTATCATTTATGCTTATTATTCCTTTGAATTTATAATAGTTATTAGATTTAATTATATTATCACATGTCAATAAATACTTCCATTACTATATCACATTTATCCTTTTTAGTATTTTGATAACTATATTTCAATATAATTGGTTTTATTTGTGTGTGTGTGTGTGTGTGTGTGTGTGACACAGGGTCTCATTCTGTTGCCCAGGGTCAACTACAGTGGTGTGACCTCCCCAAACTAAATTGATTCCCCTATCTCTGCCTCCTGAGTAGTTGGCACTACAGGTGTATCATTATGCCCAGATGATGTCTGTATTCTTTGCAGAGACTGGGGTTTCACCAGGTTTTCTAGGCTGGTCTCAAACTCCTGGGCTCAGGGGATCTGTCCACCTCAGCCAATTGGTTTCATTTGTATTTGTATGTATTTTATTTTAGGCACTTAAAAACATGATTATGAGAAACAATTCATAGATTGCAGGAAGGTTCATGGAACAAAATTTTAAGACTCCTAGTTAAGAGGACTCAAAATATCAATGATACGATTTGATGTTTGACTCTTCCAAGTGTCATGTTGAAATGTAATCCCCAATGTTGGAAGTGGGGCCTAGTTGAAACTACTGGATCATGGGGGCTGATTCCTTATAAATGGCTTAGCACCATCCATGGGTAATGAGTGAGTTCTTGCTCAGTAATTAATAGTTCACATGAAATCTGGTTGTTAAAAGAGTCTGGGACCTCACACTTCTCTCTCTTGCATCTGTCTCACCACGTGGTATTTCTACTCCCACTTCCTCTTCTGTCATGATTGTAGGCTTCCTGAGGCTTTCACCAGAAGCAGATGCTGGCACCTGGCTTCCTGTACAGCCTGAAGAACAGCAATCCAATTAAACCTCTTTATTTATAAACTACCCAGTCTCAGGTATTCCTTTATAGTTTATGTAAAAATAGACTAACACAATTAGTGATTCAGTAAGTATTTTCACGTTAATTAAAAATAGATTTTTAAAAATAACAGGATCATTTTTAATAGGAGTATTTTAAAAAACATCAAATAGTATAGAATATAAATAAAATAGTATATGAAAGAGTCCTGGGCAAGTTTGCTGGCTCACACCTGTAAACTCTGCACTTTGGGAGGCCAAGGTGGGAGGATCACTTGAGCCCAGGAGTTCAAGACCAGCCTGGGCAACATAGTGAGACCCCATCTTTAAAATAAAAAAAATTAAATAACAAAAACAGTCCCCTCTTACTTCCATATACTCCTGTTACCCAGTTCATTCTTTGATGTGTATCCTTCCTGACATTTTCTATGCATATTAGAAAGATTTTATTAAATAAATCTCTTAAAAATATATAAATTTATAAACAGCGTCACCACATACATACTGTTACAACATGGCTTTTAAATTTAACAATATACTGCGGACATTTAAAAATACCATTACATATAGATTTATCTCACTATTTTTTCAATTGTGGCACAATATTTCATGGTATTGCCACAAATTACATAATTGGTTTTTTATTAGTGGATATTTAGATATTTTCAAACAATGTGTAATGAACATCTTTATTTGAAGTAATATTGAAAATATTTAACAATCCTTGTCATGGGTACTGGCCAATAAAATGGATCCCAATTTTCATGCTCGAGGGAGGTCCTAGTGGTCCCCTGCTGGGCTATGTATTAACCCTTTCATTGCTAGAACACAGACAAGCCCACTGCAGAGGGCCCAGAGGTTGAGGTATTGGGTGAGGCAATCAACACGTAAAACATCAACTTAGTTTCCTTGGCTGACATGCTATGGGGCAGGTATAGGGACAGAATATGAATGGGAGTAATGCCCAGAAACTGACTATTTACACTACTGACCCTCTTTTCTAACAGGGATGGGAGGTGAAGGTAAAAGTACCTAATGACACCTAGGTTTGAGCTGTGAATATTTATTTGCACAGGATAAAAAGTAACCCCTCTGATATGCTTATGTGTGTCATGATTCTTCCTGTACTCTTGGACTTGGAGCATGAGCAGAAATAAATGAGAAGATAAAAGTGATGCCTGTTCAAGGCTAAATAAAGCCCAGGTTATGACTGCTTGAAGAATAGGGAGTTGTACAGCAAGTTAATTCTACTACCTTTCCTGGTGAACACAAGTAGTTCTTATCTATACTCATTGGGAAACTGCATATTCCTAATTTTTTTTTTATTTCTGTAGAGAAAGAGCTATAAAAAATAGAAAAATTATCCGTCTGGCTAATTTTTTTGAATTTTTTGTAGAGACAGGGTTTTGCCATGTTGCCCAGGCTGGTCTCCAACTCCTGGGCTCAAGTAATCCTTCTGCCGTGCCTTCCCAAAGTGCTGGGATTACAGGCATAAGCCACTGGGCCTGGGCAATTATCTGTATATATTTACTATTTTATCTGGATCTCTACTGAAGATTTAGTTTTTTTTTTTTTTTTTTTTTTTTTTTTTTTTTTTTTTTTTTTTTTTTTTTTTTTTTTTTTTATCATGAAGTTGCTATTCTAAGTAACTTAAGAAAACCTAAAAATGACTAAATTTGGTGAAACTATTGAATAATCTAGATCCAGGTTTAGGGGATCTTGTAGTCAAGTAGAGGCTTTTCATAAGGACCAGGAGCATAAGAATAGAAAGGAGACAGGTAAGAAAGGACAACGTTACAGTCTATGTTATGAGTGCTGAAAAGTAAAGATAAGGTAAGATAGGCAATGATTTAGGCTGAGATGCTGCCATAGGCTGTTATGTTTGCTGTAGATACTGGGTTACAGTTGAGTGCTGTGTTCTAAAAAATTGATAACAGAAAGAGCCAACAAGACAGTGATTTTCAAATTGTTAACTTGACCAAGTATCCATAACCTTTAGTACTCTGACACTCTACTACAAAGTAGTTACATATTTTTGACAGTATATGACAAGGAATAATTTTACTATCAGACACTGGAACTGTATTAGATGTATGAGAGTTTCTGAATCACAAAAAGAATGAATCCAGGAGCTGGTTTTTTGAAAAGACCAACAAAATAGAGAGAATGCTAGCCAGACTAATAAAAAAGAAAAGAGAGAAGAACCAAACAGATGCGATAAAATATGATAAAAGGGATATCACCACTGATATCACAGAAATACAAACTACCATCAGAGATTACTACATACAACTCTATGCACATAAACCAGTAAATCTAGAAGAAATGGATGAATTCCTGGACACTTACACCCTCTTAAGACTAAACCAGGAAGAAGCTGAATCCCTGAATAGACCAATAACAAGGGCTGAAGTTGAGGCAGTAATTAATAATCACCAACCAAAAAAATTCCAGGTCCACATGGGTTCACTGCCAAATTCTACCAAAGGTACAAAGAGGAGCTGCTACCATTCCTTCTGGCACTATTCCAAACAATACAGAAAGAGAGAATTCTCCTAACTCATTTTATGAAACCAATATCATCCTGATACCAAAACCTGGGAGACATGACTAAAAAAAAAAAAAAATTCAGGCCAATATCCATGATGAACATCAATGCAAAAATCTTCAGTAAAATGCTGGCAAACTGAATGCAACAGCACTTCAAAAAGCTTATCCATCACAATCAAGTAGGCTTCATCCCAGGGAAGCAAGGCTGCTTCAACATATACAAATCTATAAACCTAACCATCATATAAACAGAAACAAAGACAAAAGCCACATGATTATCTCAATAGATGCAGAGAAGGCCTTTGACAAAATTCAACAGCGCTTTATGCTAAAAACTCTCAATAAACTATCAATGGAACGTATCTCAAAATAATAAAAGTTATTTATGACAAACCCATGACCAATATCATACTGAATGGGCAAAAACTGGAAGCATTGCCTTTGACAACTGGCACGAGACAAGGGTGCCCTCTCTCACCATTCCTATTCAACATAGTATTGGAAGTTCTGGCTAGAGCAATCAGGTAAGAAAAAGAAATGAAGGGTATTCAGTTAGGAAAAGAGGAAGTCAAATTGACTATATTTGCAGATGACATGATTGTATATTTAAAAGACCCCACTGTCTCAGCCCAAAGTCTCCTTAAGATGATAAGCAACTTCAGCAAAGTCTCAGGATACAAAATCAATGTGCGAAAAATCACAAGCATTCCTATACACCAATAACAGACAAATAGAGAGCCAAATCATGAGTGAATTCCCATTCACAATTGCTACAAAGAGAAAAAAATACCTAGGAATACAACTAACAAAGGACGTGAAGGACCTCTTCAAGGAGAACTACAAACTACTGCTCAAGGAAATAAGAGAGGACACAGATGGAAAAACATTCCATGCTCATGGTTAGGAAGAATCAATATTGTGAAAATGGCCATACTGCCAAAGTAATTTATAGAATGAATGCTATCCCCATCAAGCTACCATTGACTTTCTTCACAGAACTGGAAGAAAACCACCTTAAACTTCATATGGAACTAAAAAACAGCCTGCATAACCAAGACAATCCTAAGCAAAAAGAACAAAGCTGGAGGTATCATGCTACCTGACTTCAAACTATACTACAAGGCTACAGTAATCAAAACAGCATATTACTGGTACCAAAACAGAAATAGAGGCCAATGGAACAGAACAGAGGCCTCGGAAGTAACGCCACCAATCTACAACCATCTGATCTTTGACAAACCTGACAAAAACAAGCAATGGGGAAAGGATTCCCTGTTTAATAAATGTTGTTGAGAAAACTAGCTAGCCATGTGCAGAAAGCAGAAACTGGACCCCTTCCTGATACTTTACACTACAATTAACTCCAGATAGATTAAAGTTTTAAACATAAGTCCTAACACCATGAAAACCCGAGAAGAAAACCTAGGCAATACCATTCAGGACATAGGCATAGGCAAGAACTTCATGACTAAAACACTAAAACAAATGCCAACAAAAGCCAAAATAGACAAATGGGATCTAATTAAACTCCAGAGCTTCTGCACAGCAACAGAAACTATCATTAGAGTGAACCAGCAACCAACAGAATGGGAATAAATTTTTGCAATCTACCCATCTGACAAAGGGCTAATATCCAGAATCTACGAAGAACTAAAACAAATTTACAAGAAAAAAAACAAACAACCCCATCAAAAGTGAGCAAAGGATATGAACAGACACTTCAAAAAAGACATATATGAGGCCAACAAACATATGAAAAAATGCTCATCATCACTGGTCATTAGAGAAATGCAAATCAAAACCATACTGAGATACCATCTCACGCTAGTTAGAATGGCGATCATTAAAAAATCTGGAGACAACAGATGCTGGAGAGGATGTGGAGAAACAGAAACACTTTTACACTGTTGGTGGGAGTGTGAATTAGTTCAACCATTGAGGAAAACAGTGTGGTGATTCCTCAAGGATCTAGAAATAGAAATACTATTTGACCCAGCAATCCCATTACTGAGTATACACCCAAAGGATTATAAATCATTCTCTTATAAAGACACATGCACACGTATGTTGACTGGGGCACTGTTTACAATAGCATAGACTTGGAACCAAACCAAATGCCTATCAATGATAGACTGGATAAAGAAAATGTGACACATATATACCATGGAATACTATGCAGCCACAAAAATGGATGAGTTAATGTGCTTTGCAGGGACATGTATGAAACTGGAAACCACCATTCTCAGCAAACTGACACAAGAACAGAAAACCAAACACTGTATATTCTCACTCATAAGTGGGTGTTGAACAATGAGAACACATGGACACAGGGAGGGGAGCATCACACACTAATGTCTGTTGTGGGGTGGGGAACCTAGGGGAGGGACAGTAGCGGGTGGGAAGATTGGGGAGGGATAACATTAGGAGAAATACCTACTGTAGGTGAGGGGGGGGAATGGATGCAGCAAACCACCATGGCATGTGTATACCTATGTAATAATCCTGCATGATCTGCACATGTACTCCAGAAGTTAAAGCATAAAAAATAATTAGATTACCATGCTGGGCATGGTAGCTTACACCCGTAATTCCAGCATTTTGGGAGGCTGAGGCAGGTGGATCATCTAAGATCAGGGGTTTGAGACTAGCCTGGCCAACATGGTGAAACCCCATCTCTACTAAAAATATGACAATTAGCCAGGTGTGGTGGCATGTACCTGTATTTGGGAGGCTGACGCAGGAGAATCCCTTGAACCCAGGAGGCTGCAGTGAGTCAAGATCATGCCATTGCATTCCAGCCTGGGAAACAGAGCAAGGCTCAGTCACGCGTGTGCACGCACACACGCACGCACACACACACACACACACACACACACACACAGAATTAAGTGACCCAAAATGTAGATTTTCCTGAGAGTCTTTAAAATAGGCAATTTTAAAGAAAAAAAAGAACAACCAATATGTTGTGTGATAGCATCTCTATTGTAAATTGTGTCTCATGACATATACTTGGATGAACAATGAAAAAAAAGAATACTGCATAAAATTTAAAATAAAAGTATATATTAGGAGAATGTATCTTATGTATCTGAGTTACTTACTTACCTAATTTAATTTGAGGGATGAGCCTTGCTGGTTGACTAATAATTTAAAATTTAATAATTTCATGTCACATTATTTTAACATCTGCTAGAAGAAAAGAAAAAGCAGGCACCCAAACCTTAAAAGTTCTAGAAAATTTTAATCTTGAGAAATTCCATTCATTAAATTAAATTCATTGGGTTTTGAATAAGGAAAGAAAAGCTGAGATAGAAAAGGGGCTTTTTGGCTGGGCATAGTGGCTCATGCCCAAAATCCCAAGACATTGGGAGGTGAGGCAGGAGGACTGCTTGCCTCCAGGAGTTTTAAGACTAGCCTGGGCAACCTGGAAAGACCTTGTCTCCACACGAAAATAAAAAATTAGTCTGGTATGGTGGTGAATGCCTGTAATTCTGGCTGCTCAGGAGGCTGAGGTGGGAGGATCACTTGAGCCCTGGTTGAGGCTACAGTAAGCCGAGATCATACCATTCCAGTCAGTCTGGGTGACAGAGTGAGACTCTGTCTCAAAATAAAACAAAATAAAATTTAAAAAGGCTTTTAAATTCATATGCATTCTTTAGATATGCCCAGTAACTCTTCTGTGTATTTAGGATCTACCTATTTTCTAGGAGTAAAATATTGCAGTAGAAATAAAATGCCTCTATAATTTCTTTTCTTTCTTTCTTTTTTTTTGGGGGGGGGCATTTTGAGGTATTTATTTACATATAAACACAATTATCAAGTAAATATTTTAAAGCCGAAAATTATAATTATTTGTTCTCTTCTGCTTAGGAATGGCATAGACCACAGGAATAGAAAAACTGGAGAGGGAAAACAGACAAAACTAAATATGGCATTTGTATCAGTAAAAAGTGAAGCTTTGATCTTTGGAATATAGTAAAAACAGTAAGAGGTAGACCTTTTTAGCACGTCTCGTGTTTCCTTATTTTTGGGCCCAGGACACCGCTGCCACTTATTTGTAAGGCTAGGAATTACACTTTTGAGAATCCACTTCTCTGTGAGGTTTTGAGAAAGAATTTGCCAATGAGAAAAATTTGCCGGAGAGTCGGAAGATAGAAATGAAGAGAAAGCCATTAGTCTTTTCAGAGGTGTTTGCAGCTTGATGTTTGGAAAAATAAGAGATTCAGAGTGGCTATCCAGCAATTTTAAAAAAATTTTACTTTAAGTTCTGGGATACTTGTGCAGAATGTGCAGATTTGTTACATAGGTATACATATGCCATGGTGGTCCTGTCCTGTAAGTTCCCTCCCCTCACCTTCTACCCCTCAACAGGCCCGACATGTGTTGTTCCCCTCCCTGTGTCCATGTGTTCTCATTATTCATCTCACACTTATGAGTGCGAACATGTGGCATTTGGTTTTCTGTTCCTGTGTTGGTTTGCTGACGATGATGGTTTCCAGCTTCATCCATGTCCCTGCAAAGGACATGATTTGATTTCTTTTTATGGCTGCATAGTATCCCATGGTGCATATGTACCACACTTTATGTATTCAGTCTATCATTGACAGGCATTTGGATTGGTTCCAAGTCTTTGCTACTGTAAACAGAGCTGCAATAAACAAACTTTATTCTAGTTATGTAGATAAAAACCATTACCATGTTATTAGTACTGGGAAACTCTACTGATTCTTTAGCAAATTAATCAAGATTCATTTAGTAGTAAGAGACAGAAAAACAATTCAATTCATTTTAGGGGAAGAAATCATAACTTATTGATACACATAGCGAGGACGGATACAAAGGTTAAGTCACAAAATCCAGGAAGACCTGAACTGAAGTTGAGACTCAATGCCATCAGGACTCTCTCTTCATCTCTCTACTTGTCTGTGCTTCATTGATTGATTGATTTTCTATTTTTACTTTTCACAAATAAAGCCTCCATTCTGGTTTGTTCCATAGCAAAGCAAATGGTGCATTAGGAGTGGAGAAAGGTGGCCAAAGGTTAAGTTTTCCCTTCTCTCTGCCTATTCACCAAGGTGCATAACTTCTTCAGTACAAAGAGTTTAGGTGTCAAGGATTAATCTTCTAAGTCTGGAGAGTTACAGCAGTTACTTAACCAGACGACTTAGGTAAAGGGGACCAGCATGCTGGGACAAAACCTCTATCACATTTTCCAATTTTCATGAGGCTACTCTGAAGAGGTGAAAAAAAAAGGCTCCGTCTCTAGTGGACCTAGACAGATTGGCAATCTCAAATGCCCACTGAAAGCTTTGCTTTGCAACTTTTAGGTAAAAATGCATGATTAAACATATATACATCCAATTTTAGTACCCTCCAACCCCACCAAAAAAAAAAGAAAAAAAAAAAAAAACCCCAAACAAAAAACAAACCTACCATTCAGGGTTTTTTTTTTTTTTTTTTTTCAAGAAATGAACCAAAAAAGATGGGAAATCAGAATAAGAAAATAGCAGAACATTATGAGACCTGGTAAACAAATGAAAAGTGGTACAGAATTAGCATACCTGAGAGAGCTACATCTCAAGCTGGCAGTGGAAACAGTAAGGAATAAGTTTAGCTTATTTCACAGAATCCCCTAAAATGTTGGGATTGGTGACACACAGTGCTTTTGGAATAAAGAGAATAGCTAAATTAAAGAGGACTAGTAAAAAACGGTTTTAAAAGCAATTTGATCTTCAGATCTACCCGTCCTGTTTATACAGCTAGCACCTTACTGAAAACAGGATGTTGAGCTGTCTAGTTCTTGTTGTGCACTTGGGTCTGTGAATCCTGGAAGCCAGGCCTCTATCATCCAGGAGGGACACTGGTAGAGTCTCCTCAGGGGAAAGTAGTTATCCTCAAAGAATATAAATAAAGATTATGAAACTGGAAGCTCATCAACAAAATATTCTAGGCAAATTATCTACTGTGAAGGCGGTGGTTGATAATTACTGCTCAGGCTTAGGTTTTCCAATAAGCGCTTTGGTTCTCTAACCTTAAAAATGGGCAGATAATTAGGATTACTGGACAGACGAGGAAAGACTTTAACATGGAATATAAAGAAAAAAAAGGAAAAAGCAACACATTGGAGAAAACGGAGGCTATGCAATGAGAAGATAACTTGACAATCAATAATATCCTCAGGGAGTGTAGTGATAGTACAAACCAGAGACAAGCAAAAGCTCTTAGGAATTACAAATATGAAAACAGACTTTGAAAACTAATAGATTGGAAGATAGAGTTAAGAAAATCTTTCAGAAAGTGGAGCAAAAATCCATAGAGTGGAGCTAAAAGATAAAAGAGTTGGCAGGCAGAGAAAAAGCATGAACGTTAGATCAAGAGTTCAGGAGACCAAAAACAATTATGATGTGCCAGTCAGGCTTTATATATACCAAATCATTTAATTCTCAAAAGAGCCTATGATGTAGGTACGTTCACTGTTTCCTTTAACCTAGTGGGAAAACTGAGTCACAAAAAATATTAAAAGTCTCACCCTTTCTGAGGAGAAAATCTATGGTTTCAGACCCAGGAAATCTGACTCCAAAGCATAGGGATTTCACCACTTAACCTTTCTGCAGTTCAAGAAAAGAGAGCGAGAGCGAGATTAAGAGAAACAGTGGGGAAGAAAACTTGCTTTCCTAGATTAAAAAACGTGCTTATAAAACACGCAGCACAACAAATCAAGAGACCCATGTCAAGGCACATCTCAGTGAAATCCAGAAAACTAGAGATAAAGGGAAGATTCAGCAAGCTCCAGACATATAGGAACAGGTTGCAAACAAAAGAACAGGAAACAGAAAGGTTTGATAATTCTCGACATGAACACTGGGAGATAAATAATGCAGCAATGCCTGCAAAATTCTGGGGCAAAATGATATTAAATGGAGAATTCTAGCATGATATACACTATTAATACAGTGTAAGCAGGAAATAAGGACATTTTCAGACATACTGGCTCTCAAAAAAATTGTCTTCTATGTACCTTTGTTAGAAAGTGGTTAGAGGAGAGCTCCACAAAATTGAAGGAAAGAAGAATACTTGGGAAGAGAAGAAAGGCAAAGAAAATCAGTCCCCAGGGTATAAACAGTTCAGATAAGAGTAGTTCAGAAGGCTCTAAGAATGATTTTTCCAAGAAGTTGAAATTAAAAGACTATCTGATGTGTCCAAACTTTTTTTTCTTTTTTTCAGAGGAAGGGTCTTGCTCTATTGCCCAGGCTGGAGTGCTGTGGCATGATCATGGCTCCCTGCAGCTTCAAACTTTTGGGCTCAAGCAATCCTCCTGTCTAAGCCTCTCAAGTAGCTAGGACCACTGGCACATGCTGCCACTCCCACTTAATTTTTAAATTTTCTGTACAGAGGAGGTCTCCCTATTTTGCCCAGGCCAGTCTCAAATTCCTGGCCTCAACTGATCCTTTTACTTCAGCCTCCCAAAGTGCTGGGATTACAAGTGTCAGCAACTGTGCCTTGCCCAAGTATCTAAACTTTTAAGGGGCTATTCAAGCAAGTGGCAGAGAGGTGAAGGACTGAATTGGAAATCATGTAAGTATATTAAAAAATTAAAATGAAGAAAAAGATGAGGAAAATATTGACTCCAGAGATAGTGTATAAAATAAAAACAAAGAAAGCAGAGTTATTTAAATGGTACAAGTTTGAAGAGCCTTTAAAAACTCCTGATAGAAACACTGAGCAATCTAACTAAAATTATGCCTTTAACAGTAGTGGAAGGATAAGGGATGGGAAACAAGTGCATGTGTGAAAGGATGGGGAGAGGAAAGAGACCCACATGCTGAGTTCTAGCAGGAAGTTGGTAGATGATGTCTACTACTGAAAAAAGTGAAGTAGCATCACAACCGTGTGTTTTTAATCTAAAAGTAAAAAAAATATTTTCTACTGGTATTATTTTTCATAATAGTTTCTGTGATTTTTGTATAACAATGTAGCTCGTTATATGTATGAACAACTTATAAAAACAAAAAGATTTTCTTTAGATTACTAATATTTTCTTATCAGTAAGATTACTTAGAGTATAAAGTCCTCTCATGCTGAGCTCAATTAAGACCATTTACATATAGTAATTCATAATTAGAACCCATAGTGTTATCATATATGTCTTTTAATTTTATATCTATAAAATTTCTTAAAAATCCCTTTATAACCATCTCATCCCTGATGTATTCTGCATTCTTATGAACTAGGCATTATTTTCAATTTAAAATAAAGTTTTACAGAATTAGAAAATTTTTTTAAAATTGCCCAAGATAGCTTAGGAATTTTGAGAGAATAATGAGATCAGAAATAACATTCTAAATTCTTTGTCTTTATGCCACAAAATCATGTTGAATTATCCCAAATGTTTAAAACATAATAAACAAAATCCTCAAATAATTTGAGAATGCCAAAAAGAAAAAAAGAAGCAACAATGTTGGCACTATTGTAAACTAATTGTGCATATTTGATAAGGACTAATGAATTCCTGTTAGATATAAAAGTAGAGAAGTCAATTTATTCCAAAACTGTGACAATCATAATTGATTAAAGATTATTGTAAATAAGTTTAAAAAGCAGAATAAGCAATAAATCAAGTATATAATCAGTGGATAAAAATGGTAAAGGCTAATTACATTATTCCTATGAAATCAATGAAGGGGAGAGAGCTAAACACACACACACACGTGCGCACACACACACACAGAAAATACATACATACAAATTTATTCCAATTATTTTCTATTGTGGAGCTCATTATTTCTGGTTTTGATTGGCTCTCAGTTTACTTTTTTTTAGATCAAAATGTTATTTAAATCTAATTTATATGAAATTCTTTAACGAAATATTAAAAGAATGGAAATAAGTGAGCAGATATAAAGTGGGCCTCAGATTTCTCATCTATAGAATTAGGATAGCAGAACTCTTGTAACAGAATTGTGAAGGTTAAATAAAATAATTCACAGAATAATATGGCAGAGTGCTTCAAGCCATTTTAAAGACAAACTGTAACACCAATGCTTTTGCTTAGTTCTCTGTCCTGTTCTCCTATTTAGAAAAATATCTCAGTGGATGAATCAAGATTTTTAAGTTATGCAAGGTCCCGAGGCATGGTCTGGAAAGAGAAAATTGAGCTGAGGGAAACTGAAAAGTTGCTCTGCATAATATATTATGGGAACTTTCAATTGGTTGGGCATGGGGGCACAGACTGGGGTTTTAGAGGTCTTCAACAGGGAGGAGAGGAATGTAGTAGAAGAAGAAAAGACAGTGAGAAATACCCAAAGATGGAAAGACAGCTCAGTTTAAAACAGTCTTCTAGTGATTAATTTTACTTTTTTTTGTTTCTATGTTGGGCATATTTCCCTCACCAAATGTTTTGTTTAATAAAAAGTTGGCCACTCACCCAACAGTCTTTTGTTAGTGGAGCTTTGGGAAATTAACAGGGGGTTAAGGATACAGACAAAGAAAGGTCACAGAGGCAAGGCAGTAAATAGGGATTGGGACTGGGAGTAAAAGATGACTGGATCCTGAAGCCTCTCCCAGGCCCCCACCAAACTAAGGAATACCTGGGAAGTTGTGGAGGGCTCTATATTTCCCAGTGTATACAGAACAAGGAGCTAAACATATCTGTTTGCTTACTATAGAAGGCTAGCAAATTTGGGCTCTCAAGATTAACATCATTAGCGTTTCTTTCCTTTAGCTAAAATAATTTAAAGCATGCATATTTGGGACAGATGATAGCTAGCCATAAGTTCTTCTCTAAACAATGACACATAATGAGTAAGTTTTCATGCCATAGGGGTAAGAAATTAAAAAGTTTAGAATGTTTAATGTTTTACAAAACTGTTTTTTAACAAGCATTAGCTCATGTAATTGCCACAAAATCTCTGAGGCTATGGAATCCCTTTTCACTTTTAATAAGAGAAGCAGACGTGGATATGCTGAGGAACTGGCCCAAAGGATCCTGGTGAGAATAGGCTTTCTGCTGTAGTACAAACAAACCCAAACCCTAGTGGAGTGGAGACAGGACAAATCTGACCTAATTTAAATTTCGCCCATACTCTTTCTGAATAGACAAATCAATTCAAAAACTTTCTACAATCCCAGTATTATTGCATCTGTCATTTTAAGATATTAATGAGCATGATTTGGGTAATCCAAACCCAGAATATTTTTGAAATTTGCCAAAAATTAATGTGAATCCTAAAAGAGGTTACCCTCCAGCATGATAGTTTTATCAATACTTTTATGAGGAGACATTCTACATTCCCTTCCATCTCCTTTCTTTTTCCATCATAGTTTAATAAGAAAGCTAATTATTTTAATAAGCCCAGTTCGATAAAGAGGAAATCTTCAAGCCAAAATGAAATAAAAACTAGTCTATAAATATATCATCTTATTATCAAAGTACTGATGGAAATATGGGATCTAAACACAAATGAGGCAGAAATTTAATGCCATTTAAAAGCAAATACTCCAGGAAAGGCCAAAAGAAATTGGACTTAGGAATTGAACCATTATAGAACCATTACAGAGAGGAGACAATTACAGTTTATGTTATATGTTCACGATAGAGATATATTGGCTTGTGCATTCAAAAGTCTATGCATGAATAAGTGCCTATTATGGCGGCTCTGTATCGTGTCTTTAACATTTATTTTTCTTACAATGACCCATTAGAAGCACATAGGAAATCAGTTTGGGTACCAAATTTCTATTTCCCAAGTATGCAGTTCCTCTCCCACCACCCCCAACGCCCAACTGACAGTGATTGGTGTTTACATAGTTGGTGCTGAAAAAACCAACTTTTTCTTGCTTTCTGGTTTCTACTCATAAAATGAAAACCTATTTATTAAACACTGATGAAAGCAAATCTTAGTGTTTTATCTGTTTTGTCAGACTTCCCTTGAAATTGTATTTAAAGTAATATGGTATCGGTTCATGTTAAATTGATAGATATTTTGCTTACAAGTTGGATGTGCAAAAGGTTCTCTGTATCTATGCTTTGCTAAGATTTAGTGCTTTAACATAAGGCACTCTTCTACCAAATATATCTTGCCAAAAAGTTATGTAACAACGGAGTCCCCAAATCTGGATGATCACAGCAGCATGTTAGCAATAATGCTAACCTTTCTATATACCTCAGCATCACTGTTGATAAATGAAGATAATGAAAGTGTATACCTCATCATGACTCAATCAACATTTGTTATTTATTGTTTCTGGTTTATTTTTAGCATAATTTTTCATGCTAATGTATTCACTAAGATGTTTTTAGCTGTAAGTGACAGGCCAAGCTGGAGTCATCCAAACACACAGAAGTTTGTCTTTTCATTTAACAAGAAATCTGGACATAGGCAGCTCCCTCAGAGGCTCAATGATGTCACAGTGTTTGTTAGTAAATGTTTCTGGAATTCTTTTGCTTTCTGTGCTCTCAAGCCCTATCCATGAGTACAAGATGGCTGCAGCATCACTTGAGAGTATTCAAAGTGGAAAGGAACAGGGCAGACAGAAAAGAGATTTTCTTTTCCCAAGGAGTAGAGTATCTCCTTAGGTCTCATTTTCCTGGACAAAGTTGCATGCTAACCTGTAGGCCAATAAAGAAAGAGATTCCTATGACTAATGGAGACTAGTAAGAATTTATTCCATGGGCCTGGGGTTGGGAAATTATTACCCAAACAAAATTGTGGTGGTGTTCGCAAGGCAGAAGAGTAGAATGGCATTAGTAAGGCAAACAACAGGGTGGCTGAGTGTTTCCTTCTAAGGTTCCTTGTGATCAAGCTTGATTAACACTGAAGAGCTGAATTATTACTGGCCTATCCGTTTTTGTTATTTCAATATGTAGCAAAAGGAAACCAGGATTCATTATTTGTTTTTGGCTTCCAAACAACAAAATAAAGAACAGGTCTATGCAATTATATAAGGGAATTCAATGTGTGTAGGTAGGCCGTTTTTGCAGGGTGGGGGCGGTTTGTTCATTTTTCCTGATTTATCCAGGCAAATGTTTTTATTCCTAACCATGTTCTATATATTTACCTATGGTCTGTCAACATAAATACAGATTTTTTAAAGTTTTATATATTTTTTGAGACAGGGTCTCACTCTGTCACCAGGCTGGAGTACAGTAGCGCCATCTCGGCTCACTGCAATCTCCACCTCCTGGGTTCAAAGAATTCTCATGCCTCAGCCTCCTGAGCAGTTGGGACTACAGGTGTGCACAACCACACCCAGCTAATTTTTTTATTTTTATTTTTAGTAGAGATAGGGTTTCACCACATTGGTCAGGGTGGTCTGATCTCCTGCCTTGGCCTCCAAAGTGCTGGGATTACAGGTGTGAGCCACCGTGCCCGGCCTTGTTTGTTTTTTTAAAAATAGATTGAACAATAATTCCTGTCTAGAATGAATTACATATGTAATATTATGCAAGATATCTTCCAACTCTCTTATTTTCGAAGTTCTGCATACAGCTGATTGCCAGACGAATAACTTGGCAGTCAATGTTAAATGGATAAAAATGTAAGTGGAAATTACATGTAAAGCAACTGAACAGAAAACCATACACATTTGGAAACAATGCAATTATTTGAGAACTTGGTTCTTTAACAATTAAAGGCATTTGATTACTTTACACTGTGAATAGCTAACTATGAAAATGTCATTTACAGTGTAAATATCATTTCTTAGGTTTGTTCTCAGGTTTTGTATTTATTTTATTTTTCTTTTGTTTTCTACTAGGCAAGATTTTGACATCAGTACCATTCTTTCTCCTTCATCCACTGCTCCCTTTGGTATAAGGCTCCCCCTATACCAATTGTTTCTAAGGTGTCATAGTAGCTGGGAGTTATACAAGTATTCATGAGAACACCACATGATCATTTGCTCATTTTATCCCCTTTTGGCTATTCAAGCACTGTTTAGCTAATAATATATTACAATATTTTATATATTGTACATAATAATGTATTATGTCCAAAGACATAAGAATATTCTGATGAAGAACTGAAAAGTATTTGAGATGTGTCAATCAACATAGAAATGGAATCAAGTTCCTTTAAAAAAGACTAATATTTTGGTCTGAAAGTTGGTAAACTAAGAATGCTTTATTCCTATAAAAGGTTTCACAAATGATTTCTAACATGCTTTAAAGATTTTATTCATCACTTTTGAGGAGGTTTTAATAACTGCCTGCAGTTTGTGTTCAAAGAAACTTTGATGAACTAGGCAACCTATAGGAAGGGCTGTATAAGTCACTCACATGAAATGACATTGATAAGAAAATGTATACCTTTGACATCCAGGCAATATTTTCTTTTTAGGAGATTTTCAAGTCCAAAATACCTCTGCTAAAAATTAAACCAAAAGCCATGAATAAATTATCTTTAATCCAAGGCTTCATTTCTGATGAGGAGAGAATAGAAAAATACATCATGGCCATCAGCCCTGAGAGGTGTGGTGACTGTATTCAGAGATTGTCATCTGTGGTCTCCTAGCTCTCCTAGCTTTAATTGGCCTCCTGGGGCATGTAGAATGTTGTGTGTTTGTCACACTTATAGAGATCTTGGCACAAACTATTTTCAGCTGTTTGGAAACTTAACATACAATAGAAAGGGCCTGCTGAGTCTGGCATTTGCTGACACAGCCTTGGAGTCAATGGAAAAGTCTGGCTTCTTTTTTGAGGTTCTCACAGTGAAGGATCTGCAGACTGTAAAGTATACAAGAAGCTAAGAATCTCCCTTAGCACAGCCAAAGCTCTTCCCCACAGAGACTCCAGGGAGTCTGGCTAGTATACTCTTTCTGCAGGGTCCTGGAATATTTTCACCTTCTCCACTTGAATATTAGTCTCCACAATAAAAGATTTTACAGCATTTTGCTTAAATTTGCCACACAGAGTTTATGCAGAAATGGCAGGCTGGTAACTCAAGGGCTGAATCTAGTGCACAGGCATTTGCCTTTGTTTGTTTGTTTGGATCTTCACAGGATTTTGCTTTGCTTTGTTTCATTAATTTGGGTTAACTGCCAGCTTTTAAAATTAGGACATTTCACACTAAAAAAAAAATCCAGATTACGGATTTCTCTAGCAACACAAGGTCCAAGTTCCTGCTTGGCAACAGGTAGCTAGGGCTGAGTAGCAGCTGCCCTAGTTTGGAGGGAATGTGGATTTCAAGTGCCAGAGCCCCACTGGAGGGCCTCTTGCCTTTACATTCCCTGACTGCCTGTACTAGACACTTGAATTAGTAATAAACATGTCTTTAAAATATAAATAGAACATGCCTTAAAATAGATTTCAAGCATAATCTAAAGAAAAATATTGCATACAACATAACCGCCTCTTAGCTTAAGTGGTTACATTTTTTTTTAAATAAGTGAAACATTACATATACATTAATGCTTCCTGTTTATCCTTTCCAAATCTCAATCATCTTTCTCCAGTCATACAGTTGACCACCATTCTGATTTTGGTCTTTATCACTCCCATGCATGCTTTTATTCTTACTTCTACTTTTGTCCCCATATAAATGACTTTTTAAAAATGTAAATAAGATCACAACTCCTTGTTTAACATTCTTCAATGACATTGTGCTGTGCTATATAACAAAATCTGAGCTCCCTCTAATGCATAATTTCCAGTCTCAGATCTTACCACTCTCAACTCCCCCTGTGGCTTATCAAAGCTAGAGGTTTCACCTCTATTGAGAATCCTCCCTGACCACTTTAACTAAAACAGTGCTTCCATTCTGTCTTGCCTTCCTATTTCCAGTTACACTGTAAAACATCATCCTGTTTGTTTTTCACTTGGGTGTGATTCACACATCACACTGTACAATTATATTATTTGCATATTTGTTGTCTGTTTCTTCAACTAGAACAGAAACATAAAGGCAGAGTGTTTCTCTGTCTTTATCATGCTAGAATCTCCAACTTAAACTAGGGCCTACTATATGGTTGGTGTTAATAAATACTTTTTGAGGGAATAGATTAAAAAATCGTTCTTCCTTCTTCTTCCTCGTAATTATCCTATGTGTAGGCTTTGCACTCCCTGATTATACCTTGACTCCAAGGAAGAAAATTATCAGATATTGGAAAGTCAGTCTAGAATAAAGTTCAAATTTTTCTAGATAGCTATTTAAAATATGTATAATTCCTCCAAATGTTAGGAAGACAAGCAAATGCCTTCCCACTGAATGGGCAGCCTTTCTAGGTGAGCTAGCCCACAGGTTCTAGTCTAACTATATTAGTCTGTTTTTACACTGATATAAAGAAATTTTTTAGACTGGGTAATTTATAAACAAAAGAGATTTAATTGACTCAGTTCTGCATGGCTGGGGAGGCATCAGAAAACTTATAATCATGGCAGAAGGTGAAGGGGAAGCAAGGCACATCTTACATGGCAGCAGGAGAGAGAGAGAGTAAGTGAAGGGCAAACTGCTCCCTTTAAACCATCAGATCTTGGGATAACTCACTCACTATCATGAGAACAGCACAGGGGAAACCACCCCCATCATCCAATCACCTTCCCCCAAGTCCTTCCCTCCATGTGTGGGAATTAGAATTTGAGATAAGCTTTGGGTGACAACACAAAACCAAATCATATTGCTAGCCAAGTTCTCTAGGGTTAATACAACTTTTTGGCTGTAGGACTATGCTCCTCACAGTAGTTCCATCCCTATTCCATAGATCTAGCCCTTTTATTGGCCATGGATAATTATGGAGGATCAAATCATGGTAGCTGTATCTTAGGACTGTCTTGTCATCCCCTTCTATTTCAGTGGTCTTTCCCAAGAACCTCTTTTACCCTCTATAGGCCTTCTCCAACAAACATTCAAGTTTATTTCTCTCCTGGAAGTAATGGTCCTCAAAAAGATTATAGGTTTAGCATCCCAGGTCTTTGCAACCTAAAACTTCTGCATTCTACCTTTACACCCCAGAAAGTCTAGTCCTTAACAATATGGTGACATTCACTCACACTCTGGAGACTTTTCACATTCTACTCCAAATGCATACTTACTTCTAGAGTACAAGAGGTCAAAGCAAATTAAACCTCTACTATACCAGCCAGAGTAAATGGAGAAGCAGCCAGGATTGGCGTAGGAGATGGAACTAGAAAAACTAACACCACAACTAGGAATAACAGGCACTGCCCAAAGGGTACAAGTAAGTCCACTATGGTCCAGGAAGCCACTCATTCCTATGTTACAACTCTAGAAAGTATGGCTGGGGTAGGGTTTCAGGAAAAAATTGATATTTGAAGTTTACCAAATGTTTGTGTTATATCTAGTCTTGTAAGTGGCATCACATAAATTTTTTGAGAGAATAGGTAAAGAGTTGATAAGTTGTCATCTGTCATTCACATCTAACCAGTTCAGCCAGTCATCCTGGATCCCTTCTCCTGCCATATGCCCCTCATTGTTTCAAGCTCAGCCTTATTTCAGTTTTTAAGAAGTCCATAGGTAGGTAAGTCCAAGGTTATAATTTCAGGAGCTCAAAAAAATGATCAGGGACCTGTTTTCTTATTTTCCCTCAGCATCCTCAACATGTTGGCCTTCATCTTCAGGCTTTTCTGTCATGGTTGCAAAATGGCTGCCATTGTGCTAAACATCACATCTTCATAAATTCATATTAAGCAGTACAAAAGAAGTGATTCCCTACCTCGTCTCATTTTAAAATTGAGAAAAAATTTTCCAAAAGGTTCCTAGCAAACATACCATTACATCTTACTTGCCAATGCTTCTACTTCTACTTTAAAATATCACTGACAAGAGGAACAGAGAAATCATGACTGGTTCACACTAATCAACACTCACTCTCAAGGGCTAGTGAGGGGCTGATTGGTTATTGAGCTTCCAAACACCTAAACAGAATCAAAACTTCATTGACGATGAATTGAATGAAAGTAAGAATAGCTGTTAAATATAGACAGCTCTTGCAGGTGCCACAGGTACCCCAACAATACTTGCTAGACCTACTCTGAAAGATTGTTATAAATAATTCCTGTATGTAATCATGGCTTCCTGTTTCATTATGTTTGAGAGTGTTTTCTGCCAATGGGAACTTGCTCTACCTGGAGGAATCTTCAACCAAAGAAAACAGGAAACAGTGGGTAAATAACTCAGTTTTCCTATTAATGAAACATTTTTCAGGCATCTCCCAGAAGGTGACCATTAGGATGGAGCCCGTTGCCCACAATGGTTGTCCTTCCATTCATGCATGTTTCATTGACTTTCCTCCCTTCAGTGTCTCAATTCTTCACAGTGTTTCCTGACATTACACCCAAATCTTTGTTTTGGGGTCTGCTTTCAGGAGAGCTTAACTAAGTCATCAACCTGCCTCCTGTTGCTCTTGCCCTTTCCTTCTGTGATGTCATCCCTGATCTTCAATCAAAAGTTACTTATTGGGCCAGGTGCAGGGGCTCACGCCTGTAATCCCAACATGTTGGAAGGCCAAGGTGAGAGACGGCTTGAAGCCAAGAGTTTGAGGTTAGCCTGAGCAACAGGGCAAGTCCCTGTCTCCAAAAAATTTAATAAAATGGCCATGCATGGTGGCATGTTCCTATAGTCTTTGCCTCTTGGGAGGCTGAGACAGGAGGATCACTTGAGACCAGGAGTTCCAGGCTGCAGTGAGCTAGATCACACCACTGCACTCCAGCCTGGGCAACAGAGTGAGACTCTATCTCTTAAAAAAAAAAAAGTGGGGTGGAGGGGCAGGCGCGGTGACCTACGCCTGTGATCCCAGCACTTTGGGAGGCTGAGGTGGGAGTATAACAAGGTCCAGGGATCAAGACCATCCTGGCCAACATGGTGAAACTCCATCTCTACTAAAATATAAAAAATTAGCCGGGTGTAGTGGTACGTGCCTGTAGTCCCCATTACTCGGGAGGCTGAGGCAGGGGAATCACTTGAACCGGGAGGCAGAGGTTGCAGTGAGCCAAGATCACACCACTGTACTCCAGCCTGGTGACAGAGCAAGACTCCATCTCAAAAAAAAAAAAAAAAAGTTACTTATTCCTTTATGTGAACCTATATGGTACAAACCATTAGTACAGTGCATTTTAAGTCTGTTTCTTTCCTACCATACTGTATGTTCCTTAAAGTCAGGGACCCTGTTCTATTCATTGTTATACTCCTGTGGTTGAGCACAGTACCTGGCACATGGTAGGCGCTGATTAAATGTTGATGAACAGAACCCAGTATGTGATTTCTTACCTAGGTACTCCTCTCAAAAAAAAAAAAAAAAATCACAATCCCTTGAGCCTCCACCACAGTTGTCCCCCACCCTTCTCCCTTTTGTTGTCATCACTTCCATTACTCTCTGCTTCAACTGCCGCCTCAGAGGTTAAATATCTGGATTACTCCAGGCAAGCAAGGCATTCATATGGGATAAATAAATATGCTCTCTATAAGTTAATGTCCCTCAAGACATTTATTTTCTTTACCCATGTTTCAGCATTCCCAATCTCTGAGACAGATCTTTTAACCTAAACATTGCCTCACAGCTGGCAGATCATCTACAGACCTACTGAACTCCAGCACACTGTGAAAGTCAATAATTCACTGGCCTAAAATATGAGCAGCAGGGCAGAGGGCTGCCCCTCTGCTGCTACAAAGAAATTTTATTTGAGAAGCTCTAATTCTCAGTGATATATTTACTATATTCCCATTTTTTCCTTAACTTTATTGCCTCAACAGTAAAACAAAAGACACTTTAATTATTCAAATAGAGCAAGTCAGAAATTAAAAAAAAAAAGTCAAATGGACAATGTAGGGGTTACTATGCATTTGTCTTACCCTCAAAAATCTAAGTCCTATGAGAAAAAATATAAACAGAAAAAAAACAGTTACTCTTGGTAATAAAATAGATGTCAATTTCTGATGCAGAGTGGCAGTTCAGGGAGAAAAGAAAAAAAGCAAACTTGGGACTTTGAGAAAACTTTTTGAAAGAGAGGAAGAATGAAATTTTCAGACCAATACGAAGCTAGAACAATGCCAATGTAACATGGGATTAGTATCAGTGTACTAACAGCTGTCATGGTGAGGTTGGCTTCTCACATTGATAGCCAGTTGGCATTTAGTTTGAATGCAGTAAACAGGAATGGCGGGAGTGTGGAGCATGAGTGGGACTGCATTAGGTGTCAGACAGAATAATCTGTGAGATGAATGTGGCTCAAATGTTATGTCTTACAAATGCTGGACTTAAGTGCAAGAAGAAACATGCTGCACTCAAGATTTCAGTCCCAGGGACAGAGGCTGACTCACAGCAGAGCTAAATGAAGCTTCAGTTTTAGGTTCCCTTCTTTTACACAGGTCCCTTTCAAGGACCAATATCTAATTTGTATCCATTATAGTTTTTCTTTCCAAATGTTGCTCCCTATCCCCCACTACCAAATTGTATAAGCTTCAAACTCTAAAACACCTACATTTTCCCCCGCCAGACCAATTAATTTTTAAGGAGTTTCCAAAAGATATTGATGAACATTGTAATGACATACAGGTTTTCAAAAAGTACGTAAAGAGCTGCAGGCTGGGTGCAGTGGCTCACACCTGTAATCTCAACACTTTGGGATCACTTGAGTCCAGGAGTTCAAGATCAGCCTGGGCAACATGGTAAAATCTCATCTCTACAATAATACAAAAAATTAGCCAGGTGTGGGTGTACACATCTGTAGTGCCAATTAGTCAGGAGGCTGAGGTGGGAGGATCATCACCTGAGCCCGGGAGGTCAAGGCTGCAGTGGGCCATGATTGGACCACTGCATTTTAGCCTGGACACAGATAGAGACCCTATCTCAAAAAACAAAAACAAAAACAAAACAAAACTGCAGTTCTAAAACCAAAAATGAGTGAATGAATATATAAACAAATACATACATAAACCATATCATTTGATATTTACTTAGAGGCAAATTTTTATAACCCCCAAGCAAGAGTTTCAGATGCTCTTTCCTTAAAGATATTATAGTATAATTTAGGAATCAAGACATAGGTACATAAAAATAACTATTGCCTTAATATTAAAAAATGGGAGGTATTCATTTAGCAAATACTTACTAATTGTGCCTTTGTGCCAGACACTGCACTAGGCCTTGGAGATCCAACAGTTAACAATACAAAATAATCAGCTTTCATGGAGCCTGCAATCAAATGAGAAAGATGCTAAAAAAGTAAATAAATGAATAAATGGAATAATTAAAAGTTACAAAAAGTTCTGTTAAAAAAAAAGCCTTTCAGGTTACTAAGACAGAGATTAAAGAAGAAACCTCTTTACCTTGGGCAGTAGTCAAGATTTGAGAAGGTAACACTCCTCAAGGAAGAGAGGGCCATGAAACGAGATGAAAGAAAATACATTCGGGGCAGATGTGTAAAGACCTGAGGTGAGAAATAGCTCAACATTCTTGAGCAACAGAGGGAATCAATGTGGGTAAATATAGTAAGTGGCCAGACACACGAGATAAAGCAAGCAACTGACCCTTGGTATGCTCTGCTTGCAAATGGAGATTTTTGAGTATTTGCTGCATTATATCTCTTCCTTATCCTGGGAAGTGATGGGATTGAAAAGGCCATTTTTGTTCTTAGAACACAATATACAAGATACAACAAGATCTGCATCCCAAGAAATAGTGTGCAAAAGTTACAGTAAAAGAAGAAAAATTAAATATACGTTGTTCTATAAAATTCTTATATCCCCTTTTCTGTCACACATATATGTATGTATGTGTGATGTGTGTGTGTGTATGTGTACATATCTGTTGATTTGTGTTTTTATCAAGTTAGAAGATGGTGAAAGCCTACCTCTCAAAGTCCCAAATAAGAAATATTGTCACTGGATGTCAACACTATCATTTATGTTGTTCATAAAAGAATGAGTAAGGCTGTACTCCACTCCCACCATTGGAAGAAATAAGCAACCATGTTCTGAGACTTAGTTATACATGAATCTTTAAAAAATTATTTTTTAATTAATAATTGTAGATATTCATGGGGTACACAGTAATGTTTTGTACGTATAATGTATAGTGATTAGATTAGGATAATTTAGCATATCCATCATCTCAAACATTTATTTCTTTGTGTTGGGGACATTCAATATCCACCTTCTAGCTATTTGAAACTATATAATAAATTATTATCTCCAATCATACCACCCTGCATGTGCCCAATCTAATGGATCTTATGTTTTTGTTTTTTTTGGGGGAGGACAGAGTCTCGCTCTGTCACCCAGGCTGCATGCAGTAGTGTGATCTCAGCTCACTGCAACCTCTGCCTCCAAATTGAAACGATTTTCTTCTCTCAGCCTCCCCAAGTAGCTGGGATTACAGGTGTATGCCACCATACCCAGCTAATTTTTTTATTTTTAGTAGAGACAGGGTTTCACCATACAGGCCAGGCTGGTCTTGAACTCCTGACCTCAAGCGATCCACCCACCTTGGCCTCCCAAAGTGCTGGGGTTACAGGCATGAGCCACTGTGCCCATCCTGATGGATCTTATTTAATATTCCTCTCTTAAGTTAGGGGAGGAAAGGGATAGGAACAGCAAGTACAATTGTCCAAATTCTGAAATTAAAAAAGAAATATTTATCAGCTGAGGCCTGAGGAACTGTGTGGGTAAAATTTCATTGTTACTCAATATTAACTTGAATAAAAATAATAAAAGGAATTTTACTGAAAACCTTTTGGCTGACTTCTTTCTCTTGGAATTCTCTGTCTCCATTTTGCTTCCTAATGAAAGAATCAGTTAATTCTAGCTCAATAATGAAGAGGTAGGCAGGGGTCTGATAACACCCGGTTTTGAAGCCAATGGCATGGAGAGTGGATATTGATTTAAATCCAATGGAAAGCCACTGAAAAGCCTTAGCTTGGAAAATTATTTGGTTCAATTTATGTTTTAAGAAGCTGTATATTTTAAGAAGTAGCACAGGCAATAAGTTCTATGCAGGGAGATTAGTAAGTGCTGATTACAGAGAGGAGTGGCAATAAAACTGAGCCCTTAAATGACAGGTGGAATTAGACAAGCAGGAGAGAGATTAAGAGAGGGTATTCATGGTAAGGGCAATGAAATGAGAAAAGGCTTTGAGATGGGCTGGGTTGGAAGAAAGTGGGGAATATACCTGCCTGACTGAGGTATATTAAATTCTGATCAAATTGTAATATAATCTGTTTATCAGACGAGGAACATTTAGGTAATAGGAGACAAGAAATTTCATATGTGTAATATAATGGAAGTAAAGCTTCAGAAACACAAATTTAATGGAATTGTGAAAAAAAAAAGAGTTATTTAAAAGTGGAGAAGAAAGTGAAAGAGAAAAAAAGAAAAATCTGAGCAACAAAATAAAGCCTGAAGTAAAACATACATTTCCTTTCTTATTTCCAGTTAAAACCCAAAGAAGTTTGGCAAAAGTTGTGTTATTCTTTCAGAAGCTGACCAGGGGAAACAGAGAAGCAAGGTCAGGATAAATGCAGCTGGGGCTAAGGCTAGCTATAGGATGGTTCCCAAAGGAAGGTGGCATGAATCAAAATTACACCGAATTTGGCAATTTCGGCTTGGGTATAATTCGAGTTAATATTCAGTGAGTTTAAGTTGGAAGGTGGTGGCTGGTGGCTGCTGTTCTGTATATGTGTTGAAATAATCATTAGTCAGATATTAGAGTCAGGTAAGAATCCTACTAGGGATAAAGGAGAAGTTCCAGGAAGATACCAGAGGCTAGGTTATCTGTTAAACCCATGATAGAAGTTAGCAATTTACCACAGTCAAGTCAATATACAGATATCCCCGGTTGCATTTTGCAGTCCAGGTTCTACATTCAAATAGGTGAAATACTAATGAAATATCCCAACCACTTGGGGGAAAAGAGGCACCTATGATATTGCAAGCCTTAGTTCCAGTGCTCTCAGGACCTGAACGAATACGAGATTTCCTAATGCAAGCAAGTAGTATAATGTAAAAGAGTCCAAATGCTGGGCTTATATCCTGAGTTCTGTCACTTACTAGCTGGGTGACAAGTTATAATTTCTCTGAGGCTCATTTTCTTTTTCTAAAATATATGGATACTGATGCCTAAATGGCATGGTTGCTATGATAATGCTTGTAAAAGAGCTTGATACAGAAAATGATTCAATAAATGGCAGGGAGTTTGTTTTAAATAAATGAGGTAATTAGCAAAAATGGTCTAGGGCCTAGATCAAGTGTTACCCTGAAGTGTTATTACATAATCTGAGATACTTATTCATTTCCCCAGTGCTCTGAGATAGAGGTCACAAGGATAAAAGAATGTTGTGTCTCACTGGACCACAAATGAGCATATACTGATGGCAAATAATGAGGAACATCAGACATAATGGTTCAGAATGTTGAGTGAGTCCTTGGTGAGCCTGATCTATATGTTCCTCTCCGAAAAGCCATCTCATAACATTTTAGAAAAGGCTGCTCAGAGTCCAAGGAGAATCTACTGTAAGCATCAGCCCTGGTATGAAGACATTTTGAAGAATGACAGAGCATCAGGTTACTTGGACATTGGTACAGAGAAAAAGTGTTTCACACTAATAAATCTGTACACAGAAAACCCAGCTATTCCCATAAGAGAAGGGACTGTAAAAGACTAAAATGATACTTTTAAGTTGAATGAGGGTAAAATCATGCTAAAAGTAAAGTTATTGCGGAATAAAATGGTGGATATTGACTAAGTAATATAGTAGAGTTACTGAATTTGATCCTACAGGAGAGAGAAATGGTTGTTTACACAAGTCCTGTGTTCAGCTAGAATGCTGCATTTCCACCACTGTAGCACTTACCATTCTAGAATGTAATACATCACCTGTTTGTTTCCCCACTAGATCCAAGTTCTATAATAAGATGAAGTCAATCTAACTTTCAGTTCTATCCCCAGGGTCTTGCACAGTGTTTGACACATAGTAGATGCTCAACAAATACTTGATATTAAATGAGTAATCAAGCTAGTATCATGGAAGATACATGTAGAAAATAAGGTAAATACAAGGATTTTCAAAGGAATAAAAAAGGAGATGCAATGTAGCACATAGGAAGATATATTAAAAAAACGGGGAATCAACTTCTCCATCTGTGCCCATGATGAAAAAAGAAAAGCGATTAAAAAAAGATTAATTCTGAGTTGTGAGTATATAGTAAACTTTAAACTGTGGCCACAGCAGCTCAAAATCAGATTCAAACTCAATTTATGGTAAAAAACAGTTATTTTATTCTGGTTTATGACTTAAAAAGGTAAATATCATTGGTTGTTTTACATATAGGATCCAGTCTTGGCAAAATTTACAAGAAAAGGAGATAAATTCTTCCAGTATAAAATTCAAATGTAATCAAGCACAGTAAAAACAACATAGCTATTAATTCAGCACTGAATAAGACAAGACTCTGGGTCCAAAAATCTCACAGACTAACTTTGACAAATGTGACCCATGAGCAATGCAAGATGACCAGGAGGTGTTGGAATTGGAGGTACAGATCTATTGCTATATGTTACAGCTGGGTGATTTAAGAGACCCCCAAAGCTAATGAATATTACAAGGAACCAGAAACTCCCTTGACAGCCATGTATACGTGTGTAAAATAACAAAGAATCTGAATGCAAGTGTTTGTACTTCATCACTCAGCCTGAAATTCTATCCAATTCATTCAAGCCCAGAGAAATGTGCAGCTTTAGCAAAAAACAGTCCATCTCTTGAAACAAAATATTAAAGTTACCACTGACATACCCACTTTTCTAGCCATTCTTCATTTCAGATGTTCTTAATAAAACTCAGACACTGCAACTGATCAATCCATGTTAAGGGGCCAGCAATTAAACTTGACATTTCTTCTTGAAAATTACACATGTTAGTATAAAATCTGGGCATTTGCCACAGAGCTATTTTATATTAAGTGAAAACTGCTGTTTAGAAGAACAAAAATTTTGCCTGAAGAAAATGTGGAACTTTTTATCCAGCTTAATTTGATATAGAAATTCAAAAAATGAGACAGGATAACATATTGTTTTTTCTACACTAATAGTTATCCACTAAATCAAACTACATTTGCTGTTTGTGTCCTTGCAATTTCTTTGATACAGTTTATCTCATATTAAATCTAACTTTAAAACAATAAACTTTTTTGAAAAGTAATAAAACTTAGCTTGAGGGAAATATTGTCAAAGATTAGATGGACTGAGATAATTGGACAACCAGACACAGACTCTTTCTAGAAAGACTGCAGTTTTATTGTGGATAGTTTATATTTTTTTCTAATATAGAAAATATTATTATTTAACATCAAGAATAATTGCAACTCTTATTAATTTCAGGCTGATATAATAGATGTTGGAATCATTGTTTAACATCACAATCATCAAGATTTGGACATTTAAAAAGAAGTTGTGTATCTACTGTAAACCCTACCTCTTTAATGCATTCCTTAATATATACTGATTTGGACTGGCCAAAAAATGTCCACTAATACCATTAATCCAATCCAATTCATATTTGCAGTTTACAAGACAAAAACACAAGCTCAAACTGAAATCTCATATTGGCAAAGTCACATTTAATGACAGTAGATTAGATCAGATAAGCAAAAGTCATAGGCATCAGTGCTCCATGAATCATTACAGCTGTCTTGGCTAGCCAAAGTTCTGCTTTGACCTCTCTCACATCTTTTCTACTCAAGCTCTTGAGTTTGGAAAGCTTCAGAAATTAGTCCTAGATCCTCTTCTTTTTTTCTATCTAGACTCTATTCCTAGGTAATCTTAACCACTTAGAGGGATCTAAATTACATCTCCAGCACAGACCATTCACCTATACTCCAACTGCCTTTTACATATCCACTTGGATGTCACATATCCATTACAGAATCCATTCTTCATGGGGTTATATTTTAAAAATAGGAATGAGGTCATATCTCTTTTCTGGTTAAACTTCTTTATTGGCTTCCATTTGTCTTAGAATAGAATTCAAATGCCTTACCATGTCTAAAAGGCTTGCCTGATGATTTCTTCCTAACTCTTCACATCCTCTCTCATTGCTCACAGTTGTAGTTCCTCATAGTTCCTTGCAGGACCTAACACCTTTGCATTTTCCATGTCTTTACACTTGTTCCTGGACTGCTCTGTTTTCCCTGCAGTTGTTCCCCTGGATTGCTTATTCTCAGCTCCTGAGCCAAGATGCAAAGGCAACACTCTTAGAGCTTTCCTCTGAGCACCTTCTTAAATCTTGTCCCATTTGTTCTTTCTCATCATCCAGATTTTTGTGGTCTCATATTAGTGACAATCTGTGACTGCAGTCATCACTCAGTAAATAAGTAAGGGTGGTTGGTTCCAGGACCCTTGCATATACCAAAATTGACCCATGTAAACTTAAGTCTCAGTCTGCCCTCCATATATACTCCATACTATAGATGAAGAAAACCCCACATAAAAGGGGACCCATGCAGTTCAAACCCATGTTGCTCAAGGGCCAACTGCATGTTATTTAAATAAATATTTAAAATTCTATAAATGTGTGATTGTTTACCCACACTTCCTCATTGTGCTACACTCTCTCTTCAACTGGATGCCTCCTTTGTCTCCAGAAGGATTAGGGTTACTGTATCATGAAAGCAAAGAAGAGAGGGGTCAGCCTATTACAGCCACAGCAGCTATGAAACACAAAGCTTTTCATTTATAAGAGTGTCTTAAACAGAAAAGATTTTTGAGGAAAATACTTTTCCCTAAAATTCTGAAGGAGTTTAAGTGTATTCATCTATGATGACATTAAAAGAAAATAGACTGAAAAGTACTGATTGTTATAAATGAAGTATGAATGAAGAAGTGTGGGAAGTGTAAATGAAAGGTGAGCTGAGGTGGATGTGAGGAGCCTTCATTAATTTGACCATTTTCCACAGGGCGAGTTAAAGACAGGGAGAGACTGCAGGCCATTCTCCCTGCCTCTAAGACTCAGAACCGGACTTTCTGGTGTTGAATTTTAGCTTCTCTGTCTACTAGCTGAGAGACTTCAGCCAGGTGCCCTAGCTGTCTTATCCATAAGCAAAACTGAATTATATTTCTTACTTCATAGAATCTTGAGGATTATGATAGTTAATGTGTATACAGCACTTAGAACAGGATCTAACTATTTACTTGATAATCTCTCATTCATTGTTTAAAATTGTGGTTCGCCTCATTGCCTCTTTGAAGGCTTTCTTTATTCTTTCCTAATCCCCACCCCCCAAACAAAATATGTACACTTCTGTTTTTTTGTATTTACTTGAATTACTCAGTTTCATGAAGAAATTTACTACCAATCCAAACATAAGAATGGGTGAAATTTTGCTAAATTACTTGCAATTCCAGTTAAAGGAACAAAGGCTTTTATGATGATAGCTTCTATTATAGTATATTTAAATAAATTATGGAACTGTAGCATTTTAAATCCCAGATGAAGTTTATTTCCTTAAAGGATCTTTATCAGGCATACTGTTAGCCTAATTTTTTAAAAATAACTTGAGAGGATAATTTATATGCCATTCTCAAATGTTACACTTTCATAAACTAAAAATTCCTCTGAGTAATTTATTAGTGGGAGAGGCATTATATACCCTTCTTATATTCTGAATCTAATGTTAACATCTCCATCTTACACTTATGGCATCATTACTATAACAACATGAATTCATACTCCAATTATTCTCAATTGCATATTGACATACCTTTTTCCTTCTGAGATTACTCTACTTAAAAGTACATCACATTCACTTGCAGAACCTCTAGAAATCACATTAATTAAGTGCACATGGTAAAATTACTTAGCATTCCAAGGTTTCTTCATGGTCTATACTTAAAGAATATATTAGCACAAATGAAGCAAGAAGAATTAAATAAACCATAAATTGAAGGAATGATCAACTTTATTATTTTTTAGAGAGTGAGATTTTGCTATTTTGCCCAGGCTGGCCTCAAACTCCTGGGCACAAGCAATCTTCCTTCTTAAGCCTCCTGAAGTGGGACTACAGGCATACATCACCCGGCAATGATATATTTTAAAACTGCACTAGAAGATAATGTAAACCTTTTACATTGTACAATTGCAACTAATCACTTACTGTAGAGAGGCTTTTTAAAAATACAGGTTGAATCAATAACTACAGAAATTCTTCATAATTTGTCTTTAACAAAGTGCTGTTGATATATATATGTATGTATATGTATATGAAGAAAACTCGAGATACTAAGTTTCTAATAATCAATGAGAATGATTGACCTGTAATTGAAGTCTTTAAACAACAGAGCTATTTTAGCAAAGTGTTGAATTTCATCTTGGTCCTAGGTGTTAACATGCCAGTGGTCCAAATAATTTCATTGACAAGATTAGGTCTTATGAAAATTTCTTTCTTTTATTCACTCAGGTGTTATAGTTGTAAATGCAGAGTGTATATAAATATTCATTTCCTTTCCAAGTGATTATATTGCAACTCCAAGTATACTGTGCATATCTTCTAGTCTCTATTCTTGGAAGGTCCTCCTCTTCCTACCTGTCTTGCTACAGAATAAACTTTTCCTTCTGCTTCAAGCCTCCCCTAAATCTCAGTTTTTCCCCAAAACTTCTCACCCTAAATGTGAATAAAATCATAATACTTTTCAATCTAAATATCACAAGGTGGGTAAGTTTAATGTGAAAATACTAATTTGTCTTTTTTGACCCGGTCCTCTCATTCCCCCACCCCAATGATTCATTCCTACTATAGAGCTCTACTCTTTAATGGCCCCTCGCCTCTATTTTCTCATCAACTTTTACCTGCCTTGCATTCTCTTTCTTCAGGGCTTTCTAATGATGATTAGATCATATGAGAAACTAATTTGAGCTAATGTAATGTATGGAAGTAGCACTGCCTATGGTCTATAGGTATAAGTCACATAATCTGAGAATGTATGGGCTTAAAGAGGGCAGAGATCATCACTCACCTGACATTGGAACTGGAACCAACTAGTCAGATTCTACAATTAGGAAAAGGCTTTGTTTCTAGTTTGTTTTATAGCTTAAGGTATATATTTTAAGTTTTGGTACTTTAAAGACGACAAATTTAATGAGCAATAAAAACCTTCTTAGAGAAGATTTTTAAAAAAACCTTTAAGTCTTTAAAAAACACAGTTTTTAAAAAAATCCCATGGAGTAGAGAGATGTTATTGTAACTAAAATGTAATGAGTTACAATTAAGTAAGTAGCCATTGTAAGACATGCTTTCTGATTAGATATTACTTTCCTTGAGCATATTCTGATGCACCAACTTAAAGGCCAAGTGACTTCATTCTTCCCATCATGGCAATTTCCCAGCGTAACACACCCTGGAATGTATTATTGTGGTTTCAAAATGAACTGTGTAGTGGCAATTCTGTCATAATTACGATGTTTTGCAGAAAATAATAAAGTGCCTATTAAAATATTAAGTGAAAGTTAATTCTAATTATAAGCATTGATGTGGAAAGTTAGGTACATAAATATATATAACAATACACTTTTTACATTATTTTATATAGTTATATATACATGTCATATTTGTATATCATAAATATATGAACATATACAAACTTAAATTATATTTTAATTTATTCCAGATTTAGTTCACACTCTGCAATTTATTTAGTTGGCATACTATTTCTTAAATATACAATTTCTGAGGAGACAGACAGTTGAAGAACAAAGTAAATGTTTTCATAAATTTTAAAAGGAAATAATCTAACAGCTATGGTAGTGTAGAGATTAATAAGCAAGTTTTCACACTGCTGGTGAAGATGTGTATTGTTAAACTATTTTCTAGAGGCCAATTTGGTCTTTATTGTGAATGCCTTAACTCTAGATGGATTAAAGATTTAAACATGAGGTCTAACACCATAAAAACTCTAGAAGAAAACCTAGGCAAAACCATTCAGGACATAGGCATAGGCAAGAACTTCATAACTAAAACAGCAAAAGCAATGGCAACAGAAGCCAAAATAGACAAATGGTATCTAATTAAACTTAAGACCTTTTGCACAGCAAAAGAAACTATCAATAGAATGAACGGGCAACCAACAGAATGGGAAAAAATTTTTGCAAGTTACCCATTTGACAAAGGGCTAATATCCAGAATCTACAAAGAACTAAAACAAATTTACAAAAAAAAAAAAATCAAAAAGTGGGCAAAGGATATGAACAGACACTTTTCAAAACAAGACATTTATGCAGCCAACAAATATATGAAAAAAAGCTCATCATCACTGGTCATTAGAGAAATGCAAATCACAACCACATCGAGATACCACCTCATGCCAGTTAGAATGGTGATCATTAAAAAATCTGGAGACAACAGATGCTGGAGAGGATGTGGAGAAATAGGAACACTTTTACACTGTTGGTGGGAGTGTAAATCAATCCAACCATTGTGGAAGACAGCGTGGCGATTCCTCAAGGATCTAGAAATAGAAATACCTTTTGACCCAGTAATCCCATTACTGGGTATATACCCAAAGGATTAGAAATCATTCTAGTATAAAGACGCATGCACATGTATGTTAACTGCAGCACTGTTCACAATAGCAAAGACTTGGAACCAACCCAAATGCCCATCAATGATAGATTGGATAAAGAAAACATAGCACATATACACGATGGAATGCTATGAAGCCATAAAAAAGGATGAGCTCATGTCCTTTGCAGGGACATGGATAAAACTGGAAACCATCATCCTTAGCAAACTGACACAAGAACAGAAAACCAAACACCGCATGTTCTCACTCATTAAGTGGGTGTTGAACAATGAGAACACATGAACACAGGGAGGGGAACATCACATACTGAGGCCTAGGGGGTGGGGGACTAGGGGAGGAATAGCAGGAGGTGGGGGAATTGGGGAGGGATAACATTAGGAGAAATATCTAATGTAGATGATGGGGCAATGGATGTAGCAAACCACCACCATGGCATGTGTATACCTATGTAACAAACTTGCACAATCTGCACATGTACCTGAGAACTTAAAAGTATAATAAATAAATTTAAAAAAAGACGTAGGAAGCACAAAACATATGTCAGGTTAGTTTAAAACAAAAAAAATAAACAAACAAAAAACTGTGTATACCTTTTTATCTAAAAATTCACTTCTAGAGTTTTATCCTGAGGAAATAATTAGATAAAAGTATAAAGTTGCATATACAGAAATGTTTATGACATTAAAAGAATGAGTAATCATCTAAAACCACAAAGAGGGCCAGGTGCTGTGGTTCATGCCTGTAATCCTAGTACTTTGGGAGGCTGATGGGGGAGGATGGCTTGAGCCTAGGTGTTCGAGACCAGGCCAGCCTGAGAAACAGAGTGAGACCTTGTCTCGACAAAAAATAAAAAAAATTAGCTGGGTGTGGTGGCATGCACCTGTGGTCCCAGCTACTCGAGATGCTAAGATGGGAGGATTGCATGAGCTTGGGAGGTCAAGGCTGCAGTGAGCTGTGATCATGCCACTGCACTCCAGCCTAAGCAACAGAGTGAGACTCTGTCTCAAAAATAAATTAAATAAATAAACAAATAAGTAAAAGGACAGAAAGAGGATCTGATTAAATATATTAAAGTATATAGGTACAGTGAACAATTTATGCTTTAAAATGATTATCCAGATTACACATGCTAACATGGGAAATATTTATATGTGTTCAGTGAAAAAAATCAGATTACAAATATTACGTGTAGTATGACCCATTTATATTTTTTAAATACACATTTATACATGCATAAAGTGGACCCTGAACAATGAATGTGGGGGTTAGGGACTCTATCCTCCTGAGAAGTCAAAAATCCATGTATAACTTTTGATTCCCCCAAAGCTTTATTAATTGCCTACTGCTGACCAGCAGCCTTACTGATAAGAGTCAATTAACACATATTTTGTAAGTTATGTGTATTATATAGTGTAGTCTTATAATAAAGCATACTAGAGAAAAGAAAATTAATAAAATCATAAAGAAGAGAAAATATATTACCTATTCCTTAACTGGAAATGAATCACCATAAAGGTCTTCATTTTCCTCATCATCTTCAATGTGAGTAGGCTGAAGAGGAGGAGGATGAGGTGGGGTTTGTCTTGCTGTCCCAAGGTAGCAGAGACAGAAGATGAGGAGAAAGTAAAAGGGGATGTAGAAGAGACAGGCATACTTGGTGTAACTTTTATTGAAAAATGTCTGTGTATCAGTGAATTCTCATAGTCAAACCTGTGTTGTTCCAACCAGTATATAACTCTGTTTGCATGTGTGTGTATGCACTTCTTCATAAATGAAGAAAAGTTTGCATTCACAGCATCCTTCAGTAGAATCTACCATAACGAAGGACTCCAAAATGGTGGTCTCTAGCCATTCTTATGGCTGTGGAGCACTTGACGTGTGGTTAGTGAAACTAAGTTTTTAATTTTATTTAATTTTAATTACTTTTAATTTAAATACCACATAGGGCTAGTGGCTACCATACTGGACAGCACAGATTAAGAAGTTTATACACCATGATGTTAACACTGGTTATGATTTACTATTATTTTTTTCTTTTTGTGTATTTAATTTTTAAGGTTTATTAATGAATATTATATATATAACAAGAATAAGGGTTCCTTTTTGGGGTGTTTGGGGGAAATTTGAGCATAGGTCTAGTAGTCTCAAGAACTGGACTTGAGCACTAGGTCAGCCATTTATTTGCCATATTAATTTTTACTTAAAGTTTTTAAGCCTATGTAATACCTGCAACACTTCTTATGATATAAATCATTTCATGATGCTTTTTATTCAATTATCTAACGTTTGTGGCCAATGTCTTCTTTAGGGAAAGTTAACAGTAAAAAGCATAATCTTAGAATTTCCGTGTGGAAAAGGAAAGACTAGAGAAAAAAGAAATGTAAGATATTGAAATCAACTTATGATTATGATGTTTGTAAAAATGAAAACTAAAAGCTTGCATACAGTCAATTAAGAGTGGGCATATTTACCAAAAGCAAATGAAATTACTTGAGGTAGAGTTACTAATGTGAATGAAGGCTTTGGCGTGTGTCTTATAGCTATTAGCCATCTTAATAAGATATAATAAAAACATCTGTTTAAGAATATCTCATTGATTAGAAGAGTAATCCAAAACATTAATAGAAGTCATACACTCTGATTTAATTAAATTTCACTAAATTTTAAAATCCACAAGACTGTATAATAAAAATATGGCATTTTGTATGTCCAGTATATAATAACACAGTAGTTGAAAAGAAGTTCTCTGTGTTTTAAAAGGATGGTAAAGAATCTTCTTAAGATAATATTTTGTAAATTTAGAAAAGCCCTCGTCAAAGAGCTCTTAATTCAATGAAAAGGATCATTGCTTCATGAAGTCAACAGAAATACCCTCATAGTGGTACTTGAAAAAAAAAACATTAAAGCAATGGTGTATCATCATATCATATGAACACAAAATTATGAATTTTACACATAAAATTAAATCAGGCATAGAATATAATGGAACTTGGAAGCTGAGATTTAAAGAAATTCAAAAAGCTCTGTCTTCAATTGTCTGTGTTTTTTTTCCTTAAAATGTCCATAGGGAATAGTGTTTTAAAAGACTGCTGAATGTGTCTTAGAGTATTTCTGTTATATTCAAATAAGAAGCCAAAAGAAATGAGCTATAATTATGCAGAAAAAGAGATATTTATTAAATATATTAAGAGCCAGAAACTAAGAAATGTCCATAGGGAATAATGTTTTAAAAGACTGTTGAATGTGTCTTAGAATATTTCTGTAGTATTCAAATAAGAAGCCAAAAGAAATGAGCTATAATTATGCAGAAAAATAGATATTTATTAAATATATGAAGAGACAGAAACTAAGAAAAACTAAGAAAAATATCTCAACTCTCCTACTGATTATTTTCAAGTGTTATTATCTGCTTTTAATATCTTACAAAAACTCATTTCATTTGTGATCTGATTTTTCTATGTGGCTTCAAATGCATGAAAGACCAAAGGACTGCACTAAAACAGATGAAAAAATAGATACTTTTCTAAACTGGAAGTTTTCCAATTTGTAAACTTTGATTCTTTCCTCTTAGGTTTCTTAAGGAATTAGCTGAAGTCATCATAAGCCACTAACAATTATTTCCAAGACCTGGGGGGACTGGCCAATTGCCAATGGGCTGGTAGTTGTAAGTGCTTATAACCACAAGGAGGGAAAATAACAATGTTAGAAGTTATAGATTTATAACATCAACTATATAACACAGAAAATATTGATAAATACTTCAGAGAAATAGGTTTGTAGACATTTAGGCTATGAATAAAGAAAAGATAATTTGAGTCTTGTTTCTCTTAATATTATTGAAATTACCATAATAATTATTAAGTTTTGCATTTGAGCATGAGATGCCAATATTATAGAATTTTATGGTTTATGAAGTATTTTACATGTCAGTTTTACAGTTTTGCCTTTTTATCATAAAAGTATGAGAAAAGATTGATTAAAATGAGAAAACCAAGATAAACTGGTAAATTTATCTAAAGTAGATGACACTGGTAACGCCTGAAGCTAAGGTCTTTTGGCCTTTTCTGACCATTCTGAGGCGGAATCATACCAAGTACATAGCTGTTGATCGAGGTACTTTTTCTTCATGCATTACCAGAGTTAGGGAATGAAGGCTTGATGAATCTTGTTTTTTTTTTTATCCCCATCCCCCAACAATTGCACAGGCAGTGTGGATACTTCCTGGTACCCAGTTATTCTTGCTTCAAGGCAACACTCAACCGTATGCCCCTCTGTTTGGAATAAAGGAGATCATTAACATAAACTTAAAAAATAAACTCCAGTCTAGACCTGCTGATTCTTTTAACAGCATACAATATCAAACCCATATGTAAACATTATTATAAACTGCTATTCTGAAATATCAGTAAACTACTGTCCCAGGGACAGTGAATCATTAGAGCCAACAATTACTCAGTTTTAAAACAAAAAAATTGTAACAGGAAAGATATATTTGGAATGTCACTTGCAATTTGCTGGTTCTTCTCTGTTCTTGAGAATTCTTACACCAAAAGGAAAAAAAACAACTACACCAGGCAAATGGAAATTCTGTCTAAAGTTGATCAACAAACTCATCTAAACACCACCAATGCAGACAATTAGTTTGGGACTCTCTGGATCAAAAATGAAATGTAAGGTAAAGCTGCATTTACTTTTCATGTTTTTCTTTGTGATTATCAGATTACATCCTTGCTTTCAATGTCGTCCACAGAAATGTTTTCATTTTCCCTCAAACAAGTAATGGTTAAAGACCAGATAATGATTTCCAAGATTTCCCACATAGTTAAAACCTTCTTACATGTATGATGGCACACATGATTACTTGCAAGGGTCAACCGTCTCCTTATTTCTCAGGAACGAGGCTAGTCATAATGGAGGCATGTTTACCCCTTTTCCTAACTACGTAGAGAAAATTTCACAAAGGCCATTTCCAACCTTTAAAATAGTAACAGTCACATTGGTGCCGAGGAACATTTGATTTGATCAGGCCTGTTTCTGCAGGGGTAAAGTTGAAATCTGGCAAGTTTGAGCTGTGAAGAAGACAATTGTTCTTCATAATTGTGAGAGAATATACATTTATTTTCTTTATAGGGTAGAGAAACCCAAAAGCAACTTAATCACATATTTAATAAGTTATTTTAATTTTCAATTTTACTCACATCTGTAATACCACTAACAGTGATCTTATTGAAAGAGTAAGCATGCAACAAATGTAGAATTAATGTTCAAATTTGAATTAGCTTTTTTTTTTTTTTTTGACAGGGTCTCACTCTGTTGCCCAGGTTGTAGTGCAGTTACTCGATCTCTGCTCACTGCAGACTAGATTTCCCAGGCTCAAGCAATCCTCTTACCTCAGCCTCCCAAGTAGCTGGGACTACAGGTGCTCACTACCATGACCAGAAATTTTTTTTGTGTATTTTTTGTAGAGACAGGGTTTCACCATGTTACTCTTACTCTTTTGCATGCTTGCTCTTTCAGTAAGATCACTGTTAGTGGTATTATAGATCTGAGTAACATGAAAATTAAAAGGCTGGTCTCAAACTCCTGGAGGCAAATGATTCCTCAGTTTCACCTCCCAAAGTGTTGGGATTATAGGCATGAGCCACTGTGTATGGCCTGAATTAGCTTTTAATTTTTGAATCTCTTTTGAGCATTTATTATGTGCTTTGCAGTAATGCTTTAGCTACATTATGTGGGTTACCCCTCATTAATAATCTTGAGTTAAGGAAAAAAGGATTGTCTATGTTATACATATATTCTCTACATTAGCGTTCCCTATTATGCTCCCTAGATTATTAGTTTTTAAAAAATATCCAATGAAAATGGGAGCCCTGTGGTCAAATCTGTTATCTCCTCTTAGACATTTAAAACAAGACAAAGATGTTCCGTTTACTACTTCTGTTCAGTGTTATCCTGGAGATTCTAGCCTGTGAAATTAAGCAAAAAAGATGTACCCAAGATCAGAAAGGAAGAAGCAAAACTTTATTTGCAAATGCCATGACTACCAATATAGAAAATCCTACAGCGTCTTAAAAAAACTCTACTAGAACTTAGAAGTGAGTTTAATCAGGTTGCAAGATAGAATATCAATTATACAAAAATCAACTGTATTTCAATACTAACAACAAACAATTGGAAGTTAAAATGTAATGGAAACCATTTATATAACTTATAAACAAAAGTCAAATATCATGTTTCTCACTTACAAGTGGGGACTAAGCAATGGGTACATGTGGATGTACAGAGGGAAAAAATTACTTTTCATGTTTTTCTTTGTGATTATCATTGGAGACAACCAATCTCCAGGTAAACATTGGAGACTCCAAAAGATGGGAGGTGGGGGGTCATGAGGAATAAAAAATTACCTATCGAATATAATGTATACTATTTGGATGATGAGTTCACTAAAAGCCCAGACTTCATCTCTACACAATATATCATATAACAAATCTGCACTTTTAACCTCTAACTCTATTTTAAAAAACATTAATGATAGGCTGTTTTTCTATCAGTGAATGCAAGTGTATGACAAAGAAGTACCTTTGTAAACTAAATTTTAGAATATGTTATTAGAACATGTTTATTTCTCCATTGGGTTCTATTAAGCCAGCCAGAGAAATATAGCAATAAAAGGCAAATATAATAAGCATGCTTTCTTTACAAAAAATTAAAAGAAACTATTTACAATAGCATAAAAAACATAAGACATTTAGGATCTGTATTTTGAAAGTATAGGGAGGCTTACAGGCTGAAAACTACAAGACACAAATTAGAGAAATTAAAGAAGACCTAAATAAGTGGAGACAGACAGAGTTCATGAACTGGAATTTCAATATCATTAAGATGTCATTTATCCCCAAATGCACTTTTGGATTCAACAAAATCCCAATTAAAAACCCAGAAAACTTTTCTGTAGAAATGAACAAGCCTATTTAAAAATTTGTATAAAACTACAAAGGACCTTGAGAAGCCAAACCATTTTGGAAAAGAATAAAGTTGGAGAACTCACACTACCTGATTTCAAGATGATAATGCTGTAAAGCTACAGTAATCAGTGCAGGGCAGTGGCCTAAAGATAAACCTACATATATAAAAAAAAAACCTTTTACAAAAGTGCCAAGAAAATTCAATGGGAAAATAGTTTTTTCAAATAATTACCATATAACCTAGTAATCCCACTCCTAGGTGTTTTCCAAAGGCAATGAAAACATTACATCCAAACAGAGCTCTGTTTATGAGTATTACAGCAGCTTTATTCATAATAATCATAAACTGAAAACAACCCAAAAGCCCACCAATTGCTGAATGAATAGACAAGTTATAGTATATTCATGCAACTTAATACCACTTAGCAATAAAAAGGAATTAATCACCGATACATGCAACATCAAGATGAATCTAGAAACACTATGGTAAGTAGGAGAAATCAGACACAAAAGCTACAAACCAAATGATTGTATGACAGTCTGGAAAAGGCAAAACTATAGGGCCAGAAATCAGATCAGTTTTTGCCACGGGCTGGGGACAGGGATAAGTTAATGACTACAAAGAAGATGGAGACAGTTTTTTGGAATTATGAAAATGTTCTATCTCTTTGACTGTGGGAGTGGTTATACAGTTGTATACTTTTCTCAAAACTCAAAAGAATTATACATTTTAAACGGGCAAATTTTACTTCAGGTAGATTGTACTTCAAAAAATCTAATAAGATAAAAAAGGCTCAGAAATGCTTCAGCAAGAAACTGGTCTAAATGTTTTTTTAATTCACAATTTTCTAAGATTATTTGTTACTTACAATTCATTTGCTACTTCTTTTATAATGTTGTAGAAGTCTCAATCATGCTTTACTATATTAATTCCGGAATGTTAATCCAAAAGATATTTATGGCTACAGTACATACAAATAGGCAATATAATAAATAATTACAAAAAGAAAGCTTCTTAAATTAATTTTAGAATTATAGATAAGAAAAGTTTCTTAAAGTAATTTTTAGGATTATGGATATATAGAGGCATAATATTCCATACTTTGAGTACTATAGAAAAGCAGTATAGAATAGTTTCCAAGAGAAAATTATTAACATTTAAGGAATGTCTACTATTTGATACTGCAAGAACTGCTGAGAACAGAGAGCTAAAAGACACATTTCTTGCCTTCAGGTTGCTCAGCAATAAATGTGGGAGAGAGGCAAGCCAACTGATACTGAAAATTAAGCATAATGAATGAATCTAGAAGTTTTCACATAGTTACATGGGAGCATTCAGGAGGTACCTACAGTTCTAACTCAGAGAAGCAGGCAAGGAATGGCTTAAAGAAAGGTTCCTTGAGGTAGTGCCTGAACGAGGTCTGTTGGCACAGGTTGACTTTAGGTAGTTATAGAAAGCAGGGGAAGGGAGAGAGGACACTGCAGCAGAAGTAAAAACAGGTACAACATGGGTGATAGGACATTTGAGAGAAACATCAAGTGGTTCTCCACTGTCGGAATACCATGATTTTTGTGGAGATTTTAATGAGGGCATGACTTGAATTTGGATTTTAAAAGGCAACTCTAATTGCAATGTAGAAATGTTTGGAGAGGTAAGACTAAAACACAGAAACCAGGTAGAAGGCCTATTATGGTGTTTGAGGTGGAAAGATACTATGGGTGGGTATTAATGAACATGGAAAAGAGGAGACATATGATAGAAATATTTAGAAGCAAGATATGATACTAGTTGAACACTGAGTGAATATTCAGAATGAGGTCGAATAAGGGGTTCTTTCTGGGTCCTGTGAAGAAAATACAGAAGTAAAGTTCCAGATAAGGATTCTTCTCAAATTACTAGCTTGATACATAAAACAATATTTATACATTTTTATTCCTTATAATTTTTATTCTTTACAATTTTTATTCCCTATAATTCTCTTACAATGTTCCACAGGCAGGAGATTCTTAAAAACTGTTTGTTAGATGAATGAACAAATGAACAAACTAGAATAGTGAAGAATTAAATGTTAATAATTTCAGATTCTGGGAATAGACAGACAAGAGAGAATTTTTAAATAGAATTTCAAAAAACTACAATTGTTTCCAAGGCTCAGAAAATTCAATTTCTTCCAAAGTCCTATGAGTCAAATAATAAGAAACACTGTATTTTTTATTTTTTTGTGGGTTTACTTTTTATTGATTTTCCTAGCTTTAGTAAAATGTAGTTGACAAATAAAATTATATATATTGAAGGTGTACAATGTGATATTTTGATATATGTATACATTGTAAAACCATTAAACCAAGCTAATGAACATATCTATCACTTCACATACTTAGTTTGTGGTGAGAACATTATAAAATCTATTCTCTTAGCAATTTTCTTTTATATATGTATATATATATACAGACACTTTTTTTTTAAATTGCATTTTAGGTTCTGGGGTACATGTGCAGAAAATACAGGATTGTTGCATAGGTACATACATGGCAATGTGGTTTGCTGCCTCCATCCCCACCCCAACCTTCCTACCCCCGCTGTCCCCAGTGTGTGATGCTCCCCTCCCTGTGTGCATGTGTTCCCACTGTTCATTTTCCTTGTCCAATCTACCATTGATGGCCATTTGGGTTGGTTCCAGGTCTTTGCTATTGTTAACAGTGCCACAATGAACATACGTGTGTATGTGTCTTATAATAGAATGATTTATAATCCTTTGGGTATATACCCAGTAATGGGATTGCTGGGTCAAATGGTATTTCTAGTTCTTGATCCTTGAATAACATAGCAAGACCCTGTCTCTTAAAAAAAAAAAAAAGTGGGATAAAGGAATAATCAGAATATTCTAAATGGGGTTGTCAGGGAAGCTCTCATTAAGAAGGTGACTTTGGAACAAAGAGCTGAAACAGGACAAGGAACAAATTATGGAATGATTGGTGGGGGTAGGCTGGTAAGGAGGAGGATGGGAAGATGAGAGACACAGGAAAGAGATCTTTTAGGCAGTACAAGATCTTTGAGGTAGAATCATTTCTAGCATTCTTCATGAATAAGAGGCTAGAACAAAAAAACCAGTGGGGCTGGAGCAGAGGGAAGGGGGGAAATTAATAGGCAGTAATAATAGCAAGTTATTAGCAGTTTGCTGTATAGCATTATATTCAGGTCTGAGATAGAAGCTGTTGGATGATTTCTGAGTAAAGAAATAATGTGATCTAACTTATCTTTTAAAGGGCCCACTCTGGCATTTATATTGACTATAAGAGGACAAGGTGAAGCAGGAATCAGTTAAGAGGCAGTTGTAATAATCTGGGTGAGAGACAGATGTGGTAAGAAGTGGTTAAATTCTAGTCTATTTTAAAGGCAGAGCCAATAGGATTTGTTGACTGGTTGGATGTGGGGTATGAGAGAAAGACAATGAGGTTTTTGGCCTGCACACCTGAAAGGATGGAGTTGCCAACAATGAGGAAGGGGTGACTGTGGGAGAAGCTGGCTTAGAGAAGGCTGGAAGAATTGAACAGTAGGAGTTCAATTTTAATCATGTTAAGTATGAAATGTTTATCAGACATCCAATTGGGGGTTTTAAGTAGGAAGTTGGATACAAGAGTCTGAAGTCAGAGGAGAGGTCTATGCTGGAGACACAAACCTAGAAGTCACTAGCCAAAAGATGACATATAAAGCTATGAAACCAGGCTGCATGTAGTGGTTCACACCTGTAATCCCAGCCCCTTGGGAAGCCAAGATAGGATTGCTTGCACCCAGGAGTTCAAAACCAGCATGGACAACATAGGGAGACCTTGTCTCTATTAAAAAAAATAGTTATGGAACTGGATGAGATTATTTAGAGTAAATACAGAGAAGATGTCCAATGACTCAGCTTTGGGCATTCTAACAATGCCAGGCCAAAGGAACAAATAAAGGAGTTTGAGAAAACGTGGCTAGCAGGCCAGGAGGAAAATCAAGAGAATGTCTTGGAAGCCAGTTTAAAATGCTGCTCATAGATCAACTAAGATGAAGACTGGAAATGAACCAGTGGATTTACAAAGACGAAGGTCATCTCTGTCCTTGATACAACATATTTGGGAGATAGAGGGTACAAAATTCTCAGTGATAACAACATGTTTCATGCTTATTAGCCAAAAGAATAGAAAATGAAGCAGGAGAGAGAAGAATTGCTGGAATGATGGCCTGGGCTGATTAAAAGGCTTGAAGTCTAGTGAAAACAACTGCAGGGGTTGGCCTTACGTAGGAGCATAAACAACTCACAAATAAGAAAAAAAGCCAGAATATATGTTTAGAAAAAATAGCTTATGCTCACTTATTACTACTATTTTTCTTATATTTATATTTTATCTTTGATATACATTTATTATTTTAAAAGTAACTTTTGGTTTTACTACTGTACATATTTTATTTTTATATATAATAAAACAATGGCTTTGTGGCTTTCTTACTTTCAGTTCAAAGAGCCTTTCTGAGTTCAAGCAATTCTAGTGTGCCATTACACTACTTCAAAAGGCAGAAATAACTTGAATTCATAGAATACATTTCAAGCCTCTTCACTGTTTTCCTCAACTAGGAAAAAAGTAACCAATATACCTCATAAGGGTATTCCATGAACAGAGATATGCAGGGGTATGAGAAGGATAATACTCTTTTTAGTCTGCATTATTTATCCCATATAATGGTATACCCCAGGGTAATATAATACTCTAGAGTAAATAATATACAGGGAGATAATATTTGGCATTTGTTATATTCAGGCTAAAAGAAATACACTGGTCTTTTTTATGATGCATAATTTAGAGCAAGGACTTTTCAAATATTTTCAGTGATTCATCAGTAATCTAAATATTACTACTATTAAAATGGGGTTTCACTCTGTTGCCTAGGCTGGAGTACAGTGGTATGATCAAAGCTCACTGCAGGCTTGAACTTGGCTCAAGTGGTCTTCCTGCTTCAGCCTCCCAAGTACGTGGGACTACAGGTACAAGCCATCACACCTGGCTAATTTCTTAAAAAAAAAAGGTAAAGATGGGGTCTTGCTTTGGTGCCCAGGCTGGTCTGGAACTCATGGCTTTAAGTGATCCTCCTGCCTTGGCATCCCAAAATGCTGGCAACAGGTGTCAGCCATCACACCTCATTCTAAATATTATTAATGACCTAAATAAATGAAAATACCAGAAACTAGCATAGGGTCTCACAAATTCAAGTTATATCTTAAATATAAACGGGAAACATCATTTTTCAAAAAGTTATTTCATATAATTCTATTTGTAATGTACTTTGTATGTGTATATATATATATATGTGTATATATATATATATATATACACACATATACACATATACTCATATACATATATACATGTATATGTAGTCAGTTACTATTCAGCTACTTTGCATAATAGCTGAATTTAAGCTTTTAATGTGGTAAATTTAGTTTAAAAAAAAAAAAAAACCAAATCCCACATGTGCTTGCTATTGTTGGTACTACTGAATATATGAGTAGATAACAGTTTTTTGATGAGATATAAAACATTATCTTTTATTAAAATTTATTTATTTATTTATTTTTACAAAGAGGGACACTAAAGCTCCAAGAAATGGAGAACTTTACTGAGATCATTCTTTTTTTTTTTTTTTTTTTTTTAAAAAAAAAAAAAAAAAAAAAAAAAAAAAAAAAAAAAAAAAAAAAAAAAAAAAAAGAAAAAAAAAAAAAAAAAAAAAAAAGAGAAAAAAAAAAAAAATGAGAGAAAAAAAGAAAGAGGAAAGAAAGAAAGAAAAAAAGAATGAAAGAGAGAAAGAAAGAGGAAGAGAAAGACGGAGAGAGAATAGGAGTCTTGCTTTATTGCCCAGGCTAGAATGCAGAAAAACAAACACAACTAAAAATAAAGTAAAATAAAACATTAAATGAGGCTGGGTGAGGTGGCTTATGCCTGTCATCCCAGCACTCTGGAAGGCCAAAGCAGGAGGATCACTTGAGCTCAGGAGTTTGAGACCAGCCTGGGCAATAAAGTGAGATCCTCTCTACAAAAATTTTTTTTAAAATTAGCCAGGTGTGGTGGCACATGCCTGTAGTTCCAGCTACTTGGGAGCCTGAGGCAGGAAGATTGCTTGGGTCCAGGAAGTTGAGGCTGCAGTGAGCCATGTTTATGCCACTGATTCAGCCTGGATAACAGAGACCCTTTCACAGAAAAAAAAAAAAAAAAAAAAAAAAAAATAAATAAATAAAAAAAAGAAACAAAACATTAAATTAATAAAATTAACCAACATTTTTCTATTTCTAGAAAATAATCCATGGATATCAGTACAATTAAGAAAAATGCATTTTATCTTAGGAGAGCATGTGCCACTGACTGAATTATATTTTTCTTTCTCCTTTTTTTTTTTTTTTTTTTGGTCTTGTATAGTGTATTAGTTTGTTCAGGCAGATGTAGCAAAATACCACACACTGGATGGCTTAAACAGAAGAAATTCATTTCCTCCCAATTCTGAAAACTAGAAGTCCAAAATCAAGGTGTCTGCAGGGTTATTTATTCTGAGGCCTCTCTCCCCAGCTTGCTGATGGCCCTCTTCAATGCCTTCATATGGTGTTCCCTCCATCCGTGTTGTCCGTATTCTAATCTGCTCTTCTGGTAAGGACACCATCATGCTGGATTAGGGCCAATATGAACCAACTCATTTGAACTTAATCATCTCTTTAAAGGCCCTATGTCTAAATACTGACATATTGTGAGGTAATGAGAGTTGGGACTTTAACATTTGAGTTTTGGGGAGACACGGTTTGGCCCATAAATAATACAGTATAGTTAGTAATAGAGAAAATGCTTGACTTAGAAAAGGCCTTAAGATACTTTTATTTACATAGTCATATTTTAATTAAATGGTAGCTCGATCAAATTAACCCCTTGGAATTCATTTTATTATAATAATTAGAACGTTCATTCTTTACCATTTTAAACAGAATCATCACTTTGTGTTTTTTGAAAAACCAAGAATGATTTTTAGACTACACATAGTTTTATAGTTCACAAGTAGTTTTTCTCTTTTTATTCTTTTTTGAGTCTAGCAACTCTGTGAAATTGGTACTCATAACAATCTGGAAAAATATGGCTAGGTCTAAAACTTTTGTTTTCCTATTCTTCACTCAAATGGTCATTTAAAAGGTCTCACTGTGTTGTCCAGGGTGGTCTTGAACTCCTGAGCTCAAGTGATCTTCCTACGTTAGTTTCCCAAAGTGCTGGGATTACAGGCATGAGCCACTGCACCCAGCCTAATTTAATGTTTTATTTTACTTTATCCCTAATTGTGATTGTTTTAGTTTAAATTTTAGTTTTAAATTATGCTATACGTAGAAAAGAGAACAGCAGATAAAAATTTATGTGCAGGAGAATTTGGGAGACTCAAAAAATCAGCAAAAATTATAAGGGATTTTCTAGAAGACTGACTTAGGTCTAAGCCCATCACTGCACAATGCTTTTTCAAGTACTGTAAGCATGGCTGCCTACATCTATAAAAGGTGGCAGAAGCAGGGTGAAATTAAGGAAAAAGGAAAGGCTTATTTTGTAAACAGGACTAAGCTACCTTTTTCAGTACTTATATTAGCACGTAGTTTATAATCAGACTTTCCTCAGATGCCAATAGTTATTTTAAAGCTATGCACAATGCATAAAGCTTCAGATGACTCCCAGGAGGATAGTAACTATGGTAAACTAAAATTCTGTACTTGCTTTTAATGCTGCAATTAAGGGCAGGGCCACATTTAAATAGGATCAATGGCAAACACATGGCATTCCTTCCCCTCTTCTGGGGATGTCCCCAGAGATCCATCACTCAGCTAAATCAAATTAACTGAATCATTGTTCCACTCATTGAGCCAGTATGTTCATTGCCTAAAAATTCATAACTGCCAGCTGTGGCTACCACTCTTATGGTGTGTTTTTTCCTGTTGGTTAATATCATGCTTTTCAGTGAGTAAAACAATAAGATATTTGGAACAATGGAGCTCCCAGCTCAGCACTTAAGCGCCTATAAGGGACAGGCTGTCTCCTCAAGCAGCTTCCTGACCCCTGTATATCCAAAGAGACACCTTGTAAAGGAGAGCTCAGGCTGACATTTGGCAGGTACCCTTCTGGGATAAAGATAACAGAATAAGAAACTGGCAGCAACCCTTACTGTTCTGCAGTCCCTGCAGGTGATCCCCAGGCAAGCAAGGTCTGGAGTGGACCTCCTGCAGGCCTACAGCAGAAAGCCTGACTGTTAGAAAAAAAAGTAAAAAAAAAAAAAACAGAAGTAACTTCAACATCAACAAAAAGGAAGTCCACTCAGAGACCCCATCCAAAAGTCACCAACTGCAAAGACCACAGATAGATAAATCCACAAAGATGAGAAGAAACCAGCACAGAAAAGATGAAAACACCAAAAACCAGAATGCCTCTCCTCATCCAAGGGATCACAACTTATCACCAGCAAAGGAACAAAGCTGGATGGAAAATGAGTCTGATGAATTGACAGAAACAGCCTTCAGAGGGTGGGTAATAACAAACTTCTCTGAGCTAAAAGAACATGTTCTAACCCAATGCAAAGAAAGCAAGAATCTTGAAAAACGGTTTGACGAAATGCTAATGAAAATAAACAGCTTAGAGAAGAATATAAATGACCTGATGGAGCTGAAAAACACAAGACGAGAACTTCACGAAGCATACACAAGTTTCAATAGCCAAATAGACCAAGCAGAAGAAAGGATATCAGAGATTGAAAATCAGTTCAATGAAATGAAATGAGAAGGCAAGATTAGAGAAGAAAGAGTGAAAAGAAATGAACAAAGCCTCCAAGAAATATGGTATTATGTGAAAAGGCCTAATCTACATTTGATAGGTGTACCTGAATGTGATGGAGAGAATGAGTCCAAGCTGGAAAACACTCTTCAGGATATTATCCAGGAGAACTTCCCCAACCTAGCAAGGCAGGCTAACATTCAAGTCCAGGAAATATAGAGAATACCACAATGATATTCCTCAAGAAGAGCAACCTCAACGCAAATAATCGTCACACTCACCAGGGTTGAAATGAAGGAAAAAATGCTAAGGGCAGCCAGAGAGAAAGGTTGTGTTACCCAGAGAGAAAGGTTGTGTTACCCACAAAGGGAAGCCCATCAGACTCACAGTGGATCTCTCAGCAGAAACCCTACAAGCCAGAAGAGAGTGGGGGCCAATATTTAACATCCTTAAAGAAAAGAACTTTCAAACTAGGATTTCATATCTAGCCAAACTAAGCTTCATAAGCAAAGAAGAAATAAAATCCTTTATGAACAAGCAATTGCTGAGAGATTTTGTCACCATCACCACCAGGAATGCCTTACAAGAGGTCCTGAAAGAAGCACTAAACATAGAAAGGAACAACCAGTACCAGCCACTCCAAAAATGTACCAAATGGTAAAGGGCATCAACACAATGAAGAAACCCTATCAACTAACAGGCAAAACAACCAGCTAGCATCAAAATGGCAGGACCAAATTCACACATAATATTAACATTAAATTTATATGGGCTAAATGCTCCAATCAAAAGACACAGACTGGCAAATTGTATAAAAAGTCAAAACCCATTGGTGTGCTGTATTCTGGAGATACATCTCACATGCAAGGACACACACAGGCTCAAAATAAAGGGATGGAGGAAGATTTACCAAGCAAATGGAGAGCAAAAAAAAGCAGGAGCTGCAATCCTAGTCTCTGATAAAATAGACTTTAAACCAACAAAGACCAAAAGAGACAAAGAAGGGCATTACATAATGGTAAAAGGATCAAAACAACAAGAAGAGCTAACTATCCTAAATTTATACTCACCCAATACAGGAGCACCCAGATACATAAAGCAAGTTCTTAATGACCTACAAAGAGACTTAGATTTCCACACAATAATAGTGGGAGACTTTAACACTCCACTGTCAATATTAGACAGATCAACGAGACAGAAAATTAACAAGGATATCCAGGACTTGAACTCAGATCTGGAGCAAGCAAACCTACTAGACATCTACAGAGCATTTCACACCAAATCGATAGAATATACATTCTTCTCAGCACTACATCGTACCTACTCTACAATTGACCACGTAATTGGAAGTAATCACTCCTCAGCAAATGCAAAAGAATAGAAATCATAACAGACTCTCAGACCACAGTGCAATCAAATTAGAACTCAGAAGTAAGAAACTAACTCAGAACTGCACAACTTCATGGAAACTGAACAACTGGCTCTTGAATGTTGACTGGATAAACAATGAAATGAAGGCAGAAATAAAGATGTTCTTCGAAACCAACAAGAACGAAGACACAATGTACAAGAATCTCTGGGACACATTAAGCAGGGTCTAGAGGTAAATTTAGAACAATAAATGCCCACTTGATAAGCAACAAAATATCTGAAATCAACACCCTATCATCAAAATTCAAAGAGTTAGAGGAGCAAGATAAAAAAAAACAAACTGAAAACTCAAAAGCTAGCAGAAGATAAGAAATAACAAACATCAGAGCAGAACTGAAGGAGATAGACACACAATAAAACCCTTAAAAAAATCAATAAATCCAGGAGCTGGTTTTCTGAAGAGATCAACAAAATAGACAGGCCACTAGCTAGAATCAAATAGATGCAATAAAAAACAAAAAAGGGGATATCACCACCGATTCCACAGAAATACAAACTACCATCAGAGATTACTACAAACAACTCTGTGCACATAAACCAGTAAACCTGGAAGAAATGAATAAATTCCCGGACACTTGCACCCTCCGAAGCCTAAAACCAGGAAGAAGTTGAAACCCTGAATAGACCAATAATAAGGGCTATAGTTGAGGCAGCAATTAATAGCCTACCAACCAAAAAAAAAAAAAGCCCAGGTCCGCAGGGGTTCACAGCTGAATTCTACCAGATATACAAAGAGGAACTGGTACCACTCCTTCTGAAACTATTCCAAACAATCCAAAAAGAGGGAATCCTTGCCAAATCATATTATGAGACCAACATCATCCTGATACCAAAACCCGGCAGAGACTCAACAAAAAAAGAAAATTTTGGGCCAATATCCATGATGAACATTGATGCAAAAATGTTCAATAAAATACTGGCAAACTGATTGCAACAGCACATCAAAAAATTTACCCATCACAATCAAGTAGGCTTCATCCTGGGGATGTAAGGTTGGTTCAACATATGCAACTCTATAAACGTAATCCACCACATAAACAGAACCAAAGGCAAAAACCACATGATCATCTCAATAGATGCAGAGAAGGCCTTCGACAAAATTCAACAGCCCTTTATGCTAAAAACTATCAATAAACTAGGTACAGATGGAACGTATCTCAAAATAATAAAAGCTATTTATGACAAGCCCACAGCCAATATGATACTGAATGGGCAAAAACTGGAAGCACTTCCTTTGAAATCTGGCACTATACAAGGATGTCCTCTCTCACCACTCCTATTCAATACAGTATTGGAAGTTCTAGCCAGAGCAATCCGGCAAGAAAAAGAAATAAAAGGTATTCAATTAGGAAAGGAGGAAGTCAAATTGTCTCTATTTGCAGACAACATGATTGTATATTCAGAAGACCCCACTGTCTCAGCCCAAAATATCCTGAAACTGATAAGCAAATTCAGCAAAGTCTCAGGATACAAAATCAATGTGCAGAAATCACAAGCATTCCTATACACCAGTAACAGACTAAAAGAGAACCAAATCAAGAGCGAACACCCAACACCCATTCACAATTGCTATAAAGAGAAAAAAATACCTAGGAATACAACTAACATAGGATGTGAAAGACATCTTCAAGGAGAACTATGACCCACTGCTCAAGGAAATAAAAGAGGACACAAACAGATGGAAAAACATTCCATGCTCATGGTTAGGAAGAATTAATATTGTGAAAATGGCCATACTGCTCAAAGTAATTTATAGATTCAGTGCTATCCCCATCAAGCTACCTATGACCCTCTTCACAGAACTGGAAAAAATCACCTTAAGCTTCATATGGAACCAAAAGAGAGTCTGCATAGCCATGTCAATCCTAAGCAAAAAGAACAAAGCTGGAGGCATCATGCTACCCGATTTCAAACTATACTACAAGGCTACAGTAATCAAAACAGCATGGTACTGGTACCAAAACAGATATATAGACCAATGGAATAGAAAAGAGGCCTCAGAGGCAACCCCACATATCTACAACCATCTGATCTTTGACAAACCTGACGATAACAAGCGATGGGAAAAGGATTCCCTGTTTAATAAATGGTGTTTGGATAACTGGCTAGCCATGTGCAGAAAGCAGAAACTGGACCGCTTCTGGAAATCTTACACTAAAATTAACTCCAGATGGATTAAAGACTTAAACGTAAGACCTCACGCCATAAAAACCCTAGAAGAAAACCTAGGCAAAACCATTTATCACATAGGCATAAGCAAGGATTCATGGCTAAAACACCAAAAGCATTGGCAACGAAGGTCAAAATAGACAAATGGGATCTAATTAAACTCCACATCTTCTATACAGCAAAAGAAACAATCATTAGAGTGAACCAGCAACCAACAGAATGGGAATAAATTTTTGCAAGCTACCCATCTGTCAGAGGGCTAATATCCAGAATCTACAAAGAACTAAAATAGATTTACAAGAAAAAAACAAGCCCATTCAAAAGTGGGCAAAGAACATGAACAGACACTTTTCAAAAGAAGACATACATGAGGTCAACAAACATATGAAAAAATGCTCATCATCACTGGTCATTAGAGAAATGCAAATCAAAACCACACTGAGATACCATCTCACGCCAGTTAGAATGGCGATCATTAAAAAATCTGGAGACAACAGATGCTGGAGAGGATGTAGAGAAACAGGAACACTTTTACACTGTTGATGGGGTGTAAATTAGTTCAACCATTGTGGAAGACAGTGTGGCGATTCCTCAAGAATCTAGAAATAGAAATTCCATTTGACCTGGCAATCTCACTACTGGGCATATATCCAAAGGGTTATAAATCTTTCTATTATAAAGACACAAGCACACATATGTTCACTGCGGCACTGTTTACAATAGCAAAGACCTGGAACCAACCCAAATGCCCATCGATGATAGACTGGATAAGGAAAATGTGGCACAAATACACCATGGAATACTATGCAGACATAAAAAACAATGAGTTTGTGTCCCTTGTAAGGACATGGATGAATCTGGAAACCATAATTCTCAGTAAACTGACACAAGAATAGAAAATCAAACACCACATGTTCTCAGTCATAGGTGGGTCTTGAACAATAAGAACACATGGACGCAGGGAGTGGAGCATCACACACTGGGGTCTGTTGTGTGGGACGAGGGGAGGGACAGTGAGGGGTAGGGAGTTTGGGGATGTATAACAAGGGAAGAAATGCCAGATATAGGTGACAGGGTGATGGAGGCAGCAAACCACATTGTCATGTGTGTACCTATGCAACAATTCTGCATGATCTGCACATGTACCCCAGAATCTAAAGTACAATAAAATATAAATATTTTTTTAAAAGATATTATAATTGAGGTTCTCTTCAATTCAGGAAAATTCTTCACGCTAACTTTTCATGTCAAAATCCCTAAAGTGCTATATATCCTGGGGCTAAACACATGACCTGGCAAGATTAATGAGCAGAAGCATTTTTAAGAAGGGAATCTAAAATTATACTTCATGAAGTAAGGAGGAAACTTCTAGTTAAACCTGCCTTTATTTCCTCATCCTCCTGAAGCACCCCCCAAAATTAAATTAATAAAATTACTAATCTTTTTCTATTTCTAGAAAATAATCCATTAATATTAGTAAAATTAATTTTTAAGAAAAAATGCATTTTATCTTGGGACAGCATGTACCACTGAGTTAATTTATTTTTCTTTCCCTCCACCACTTTTTTTTTTTTTTTTGGTCTTATATAGTATATTAGTTTAGGCAGATGTAACAAAATACCACAAACCAAATGGCTTAAATGGAAGAAATTCATTTTCTCCCAATTCTGAATACTAGAAATATTTTTTTAAAACAGAACAGAAAATATAACAAAATAAAGAAAGAGAATGTGAAATTTCAACAAAATTCTTGAGGTAGAAAGCTGATGAAAAGTAGTGTCCAATAAAGGAAGCTATAACCTGGTGCCTATATAGAAAGTGATCTATGAGAAACATCCTTTCTTTCCTTTTTCTTCATTTTTTTTTCATCCGATTTGCCCTCCAAACACCCAAAACACATGGGACATTGGTAGTGAAGTTTGCTGAAAACAAGGAGAATAGTTGAAAGTGGCTAAGTCCCCAGATTTTATCTCCTGTCCCACAACTATAAGTTAACTAATTTCTCCTGTATTTTCTTCCAGCTTTTCACTCTGCAGGATACCAATGTCTTAACCTCTAGTTGAATTATTAGATATGAGAAACTCTGGAATGGGAGCAATGGCCAGAGTCAAGTAGGAGAAGGGAAAAGGGACTGAAGCCAAAGGGATTAAGTCCAAGTTTTCATAGTGATTATTGGAACACCGGCCCCATTCCTCTACACTGCTGCTGGAGCACAGGCATTAAGAGAGAATGTGATGGTTAACACTGACGTGTCAACTTGATTCAATTGAAGGACGCAAAGTATTGATCCTGGGTGTGTCCAAGAGGGTGTTGCCAAAGGAGATTAACATTTGAGTCAGTGGGTTAGGAAAGGCAGACCCACCCTTAATCTGGGTGGGCTCTATTCAATCAGCTGTCAGATGGCTAAAATATAAGCAGGCAGAAAAATGTGAAAAGACTAGACTGGTCTAGTCACCCAGCCTACATCTTTCTCCTGTGCTGGATGCTTCCTGCCCTTGAACATCAGACTCCAGGTTCTTCAGTTTTGGGACTCAGACTGGCTCTCCTTGCACCTCAGCTTGCAGACAGCCTATTGTGGGACCTTATGATACTGTGAGTTATAAATTCCCTTTTATACATGTATCTATCCTATTAGTTCTGTCCCCCTAGAAAACCCTGACTAATTCAGAGAATAAGATAATTATTCTCTGGGGAACCAAATGACCCACAAAGAGAAAATCTATTCAAATTGATGCTTGAGAGATACTATTTATTTTAAAAGCAGCTTAATTACCAATTGTTATATAATTAAGGTACCCTGTTCACAAACATACAGAGCTTCCATACAGCATTCCAGACTCTTACACTTAAATTAGAAATAGCTAAGTATCATTGAAGCTAAGACATTTGAAGAAAGTCTTCAATATGAAATACAGACAACTACTGCAAGAATAAAACAAGAAGAGCATGCTATAAAAACAGAACAGAGAACAAGAAAAGCTTTTAGAAATAAAAAAGTAGGATAGCCAAATAATAATAATAATAATAATAATAATAATCAATAGGAAATTTGAAAGAGAATGTGAAAAATTTCCCAGATAGAACAAAGCGTAAAAGAGATGGAAAACAAGATAAAAAGTAAAGAACTCAGAAAATCTAACAAAAAAAGTTTTCAAACAAGAAAATGAAGGGAGTGAAATCATCAAAGGAATTACACAAGAAAATTCTCTAGAACTGAAAACTTTATTATGAAAGCACTTTTAAATGTAAAACTGGACCCAATATATAATATATACATTTTTTAGTATGCTGAAATATTTCTCTTATTTTCACATTATGTTAATGCCTTGATTTACTAAATAAATGTTTTTGTTTGGCATCTTTAAATTTTTATAACATACATACCAATTTTTAAAAAAACAAAAAGATCCAAACTGCCATACACAGCATTTTACTAGTTTAATAGTAACTCTGTAACAAAAACATCTCTGCAAAACTTTGCTTTCAAAGTAAGGCTAAGGAACAGCTCATTTCTTATCTAAGTCACTGGCCATATGGATAGAAACTCAAATTAGCTAAGTAATAATGGGGAATTTATTTAAAAGAATATTTAAAGGATAAACCACTATTTAAAAATGCAAGGGCAGGTTTTAGGAGATATTAAAACAAGGAAATAGGATGCTATGAAGATCAAAGGCAGTTTCAGCAGTCCCCACTTATCTGCAGGCTTATGTTCTAGGACCTCCAGCGAATGTCTGAAAACAATGGTTAGTACTGAACCCTATACTTACAGATACCATGTTCATTTTTTCCTACATATACATACCTATGATAAAGTTTAATTTATAAATTAGGCACAGTAAGAGATTAACAACAACAATAATAAGATAGAACAATTTTAACAATATACTGTTCACAATTTCATAGAAGATTCGTTCTTACTGGAGATCCTAGCAAGAACTTTCACCTTTTCACTTAAGGGACACACTTAAAGGTTTCCCTTTGGCATATCTGAATGGCCAGCATCATTATGCTTGTTCTTTGGGACCATTATTAAGTAAAATAAAGGTTACTTAAACACAAGCACTGTAATACTGAGACAGCTGATTTGATAGCCAAGAGGGCTATTAAGTGATTATCAGGCAGGTAGTACATGCAGTGTAGATATGCTGGGCAAAGGGATGATGTATGTGCCTGGTTGGGAGAGAGCTGGATAGCATGACATTTAATCATGCTTCTCAGAACACTGTGCAATTTAAAACTTATTATTTCTAGAATTGCTATTGAACATCATTGGGATGTTGCTGACAGTGGATAACTGAAACTGTGCAAAGGGAAACCATGGCGGGGGGGACTACCCTACTTTATTCTATTACCTTTCTTCAGGGTCCACAGGAAATCTCATCTCTTCATCTTTCTACGTGCCTGAATCATTACTCTCTTTCTCTACAGAGTAGGTATCTCTGTTATTTAATCAAATCCAAACATAGCCATTCCAAGGTCAATTTAAGTGATCTAACTAAATAATCCAAAGTTGCTGACTAGGATTTCTAAATTCCAATTCCAAATGCTTACAAGGGGGAATCTGATTGGCTCAGCTTGAGCCAATCAGCTGTGTGAGTGTGAGAGTGTGTGTGTGTGTGTGTGTGTGTGTGTGTGTGTGTGCATGTGTGTGTGCTGCCTGTGAACGCTGGGGGAGGATGTCATATGGCCAAACCATTTGCTCTACCTACTCAGCTCTCTTGATAAGGACCCAAAAGGTTTCTTTGTATCCCTAGCCACAAACTCCAACAAAGTGAACACTCAATAAATACGGAGTAATTAACAAAGATTTCAAAAGAGGTGGAAATGTGAAAAGTGTAAAGAAGAATGTATGTTTTTCTTATCATTCTTGAATACTTTTTTTTCCCACGTGTATGCACTGGAATTCTAAATCAGGTTTGTGACAGGAATCTCCCAGTCCCATTCTATTTTTTTTTTTTCTAGAGATATTCCCACAACTGACCAGCATTTTAGGCCAGTATGATTCCCTGTTGCTGTGAGTTGTTACCTGATTTTCACTTTGGCTGCCAGTGGTATGAGAAAAGAGCCTGTGTCATGGGAAAGTTTTGTAGAAGTTGTTCATGCTTTTGTTGCTTTGCCTATTAATAAAGAATTTAAAAATTATGCTTGTATTTCTTTCTATATGAAACCAATTCTTACATCTCTATTTTATATTGTATGTAGGCAAGCAATAAGGTACATAGTTAAGATAATGAGTGATGGGCTGCAAGACATATATTAGATTCTAAAATTCAAGATATTTGAACTAGCATGTTAGCCCCATAAAAATATCACAAATATTCATTTCTTGAAAACTATCATTTCCTTCTAAAGCTGAAAAAAAATTAAATTAAGATTATGTTAAATGACACTCATATCTTGGCTTTCCTAACGACATTAAGGAAAAATCCTGTATCTTAGCAGAATTCATCAGCAGTGTTCTATTGGTTAAAGAGTTTCATTCTAGGTTATATGTGGCAAAAGACATGAAACAGGTGTGCTTACAATTTCATTTCATTCCAAGTCTTCATAGAAAAGAAAGTTTAGAGTAGCTAAATGCTTATTTTATAAGCTTAGGAAACCATCTGGGCTTCCTAGATATCTGGCTGAAAATTCAAGACAACTGTTTTTAGATTTTACAAATATAAAGCAGGAATATTAAAGTGTGGATAAAAATGTAACGAATAAAAATTACATTTGCTTCTTCTGAAATCTTTCAAATCTCTACCAGACTTCTATTTAACGGTCACCAATAAAATATTACACAATGTGCTAGATCATCTTGTATTACAGTTGAATGATGAATGGAAAAAAAATAGAAATCACTCATGAAGTGATGACTTCATTGAAGTGACTATTTGTAACCACTTAAAATAAATTTTAAGTGGTTAAAACACTCATGTTTATTTTTTTACCACTTAAAATTTATTTTATTCAGGTAATATATGCTTTTAGATATTTTCAAATTTAGTCTTCTTAAGAACATTCTGAGATAGGTATTATTACCTTCTATCAAATGTGACAGTCAAGGACTTACGAAAGATTACACTGTCAATTACTGATGAAGCCAGAAATCAAGTCGAAGTTTTAGGATTCTAAGAGTATCAGTGTTTTGGTACGTTAGCTACAATTGAAAAAAAATAACTAATTCAACAGAGTTTCTCTTTGGCAGTAGCTGTGAGAAATGGCATGGCCTTATTTCTGTTATGTATTCATTCACATCATTATTTGCATGCCTACAATTTCATTTGGGTAGCTATTCCTTAGTGACAATATCTTCAAAAACAACTATCTCTTTATGGGCTTGTCCACTGGTAATTCAAAGATATATTTCAGAAGCTCAGCTACATGAGTCTTTCAGCAAAATACTTTTATATTTTATTAATACTGCATATAATTTTTCTTCAAATTAATCATTTCATTCTTCTCACTTTAAAAAAACTACCTATTAAGTTAGTTTCATGAAACTAATCTTAAATGATCATAACTTGAAGCCTTACAGAACAACTCTCAGCATCAGACCAGCGTACTCTGGTTGAACTTTTGTTTTTCAGTTAATTGTGCTTAGTGTGCAGCTCAGGTTGATAATCTTGTCTGTACTGACACTCAAATATCTACTCATTGATATTATGCTGCCAGTTATAACTATTTTCATAAGTGATAAACCAAATTTAGCTCTTGATAGTTCTAAAATATTTAACTATTATCATTAACACTTCTCAAAAAATGATACCAACATCATTTTTGTTTTTCATTTCCTAGTATTTTTTGGAATGGGAAAAGTCATGCTCAAAATTAATGGTTTAAGGTGTTGTCTGTTTATGAACTAAATGACAATGTGCAAGTCCACTTCATATTTTGAAAATATATAATCTGAGTCTTCATACTCTATACTCATGTTGAAACAGGCTAGATTGATAGCAATCCTAAATACCATTTCTGGCTACTAAATTAATTATTCCTTAAATTAGTAAATTAGGTATCTTAATTAGGGCAAACAATACATTAAAATGAAATAATTTTCACAAGTTTGATTGAACATGTGTATTTCAAACGTAATATATTTTTATTTTCTAAGAATTCTGATAAGGCAAAAAACACTATGTTAGAAAAGGTATAATTCTTCTTGAAAGTTTGCAGTGTAGAGAGCTCTATAATTCAGGAGATTTATAACTTTTCTTCCTGTATGTGGATACTATTTGATTTACTATTTTACTGAGAACTTTAGCTAGGAAGTTTGCCAGCAGAATTATTTTATAAAAGAAAATGGCATGCTTTACTTTCAACATGACTATTGTAAAAAAAAAAAAAAATCGACTGAAACTAGGCTATTAAGGCCTCTTTTCTCTTTTTTTCCTAAGGAAAATAAGGAAGTTATGATAGAAAGTAAAATAAAAATAAGGAGAAAGCATAAATTTGTAAAAGCACAAGTCAGATTGAGAAATTTCTCCTAGCCTAAAGCATTACAACCGACACTGCATGCAGGCAGAATTTTTAAGGGAGTCTCCTGTATCATCAAGGGTCTAGATTACATCAACATTGATTTAATTTTTTCCATCCCTAATTTTGATGATTTTGCTTTCCCAAAGGCTGTTGTAATTTATCCCATGGGTTCTCAAAATAAGTAAAATTTAAAATAGAAACACTGCTTCTGTGTTTTCTTTATTGTCTTTGCCATTTGTTAAAACCACACCTATTTGTAGAGGTAACAGTATCTTCTGCTCCAGTTCCAGTGAAAATGCTTTTTATATATTAGTTAACTATTTTGTCACTCAAATCAAGCAGAATTTTTGTGATTTGTAAAATGAAAAACTAACAACACATTTACTGTGCTTTAGTGTAAAACTTAACCCAAATGAATTTTGCTGAATTTGAGACAAGAGCTATATCCAAAACAAATTTGCCAGAAATGGTTTGCATCATGAGATACTTCAAGTATAATTTTATTTTTCTTCTTAGATCAGACTGTAGCAAGCCTTCCCCAAACATGTTTTAAAAATAAAAAAATTACAGTAGTTTGTACTTTCTAATATGTTCACTTCTTCAGAGATCTACTAGGAAAGAGAAAAAATTCTTGAAGAGGATAATGAGTCCCAGCTGAGAATCATGTGCCAAGATGCTCAGTGACACTTTTTCTTTAAAGACATAGATAATGAGGATAGAAAACAAGTTTTAGTTAGTTGGAAGTGTTTCTTTAAAAAGAAATTTAAAATCTAGAAGTTGCCACCTTGAAAATATTTCAAATTTTCCCAGTTTATCTAGTGGAAAGGATTAAAGATGTTGTCAGCAGTTCTCAGAGCCATTTGTTACCAATCTAGGTGGAAGCTGTCACTGGTCTCTGTTAAAAAAAAAATTTAAACTTCCTCTATTGCAAAGACTGTTGTTTAGTGAATCCTTACAACTTCTTTGGTGTTAAATTAGCAACCTCAAGATGAAATGAGGTGAATTGTAGCTGTTACTTTTAATGTCCTCGCTTAGTAAAATAAAAAATTGGCAACCTTTATTTTTTCTCTCCACCCTTTGCCTTAAAATTTTACTGGTTCATAAAGCCCCCAAATAAGTGACCACATTGATTTAATGATTCTTCTTTGTCTTTACACAAGTTCTTATTGAAATATTCTGGCAAAGATCGTGTGCATGACATACAGGTGTCAAACAGAGCTAAGAGTTTAGTGACAGACACAAGTAATAATTACAATTGGTAAGATAGGTGCTTTTGGGGAGAGGGAAGCTGAGCATATGAGAAGGGCACATAACCCCAGTCTGTGGAAGTCAGGTAAGGATTTCTAGGAAAGAGATTTTTTAAAAATGTAAATATGGGTATGTTGTACTCATGAGCAAAGTATCTCTTACATGCTATCTAGACTCTTAGGAAGGCAAACCAACGGGTTGCTTTATTATCATGTTATTAGAGCGAATGGCTTCAATGAGAATCTACTGAACTGTGATGCAAGGATCATGTCCCAGTCCAAACAACAGTTCTTTAGTAAGCAGAGATTCATTTCTCTATATACAGGGTAGCAGGATAACATTTTTTTGAATCAAGAAGTGATTTTCTTTTTTTCTCTTCTGAAAGTGAAACTTTTTTTCACTGTTCTCCAGGCCCTGAATCACTGTTTTAGAGAAAGAGAGTATCGGGGCGGTGCGGTGGGGGTGGCAGGGGGAGCTAGGAAGGGGCAAACTGTATCTCTCTGGTTTGGGTTTTCAAAACTCATCAAAGAGAGTATATGTAGGTGTCTCTGGATAAATCACAGGTAAGACAGTACCTAGAGAATAAAGCACTTAGGATGAGAGGAAACATCCCCTGAGACTGAAATAGTCCTCTCTCAGGGATTGGGGAGTAAAGTTTGGAGGAGAGAAGAAGAGAGACCCAAGGTGAGCTGATGAAAGCAGAGTGGCTTCCAGGGAGACAAGCCCTAAGTTTAGTCAGAGTGTCAGGGAGGTGAGAGCATCCAGGAAAAAAAAAAAGGCTGAAATGTGAGCCCAGGGAGGAAAACCCAAATTCCCATGTGATCCATACCAACTTAAGAGAGCCACAAGACCCAGGGACACTTATGAAGAGAAACAAGAGCTGTATTGTGAACTGGAGGACCATGTGGACTTCTCAATGCCTTGAGACTATGTAAGAATGAATGATAGAATTGGTATGGCTGTACTGGTTGATAAATACCAAAACTGATAAATATTAATTACCCAGAACTACTCACCTACTCCAAACTAAAAGACTAATGCCTGGAATAGCAGAGGAGCCTCCAGGACCCCATGTAAGCACTAAAGCTAGTGTCTGCTTTCTTTCTGACTGGTCACTATATTGCTTATCTATTACCATATAATATTTTACTTCCCAAATTGGCAGCATAAAGCTTATTTTTAATCTCACAAATTTTCTGTGAGTCTTGTGAGCTGGGTGGCTCCAGCTCGAGGTATACCAGCTGAGATGTCATCTGAGTCTGTAGTCTTGACTGGGGCTGGAGGACCAACCCTAAAATGTCTCAGTCCCATGGTTGGCAAATTAATGCTGGCTGTTGAAGGAAGCCTCAGTCCTTGCCACATGGACCTTTCTGTGGGGCTGCTTGAGTGTTCTCATAATGAGTGATGCAAGAGAGGGCAAAGCAGAAGTCACATGTCTTTTATGACCTCAGAAAGTCATATCAATCATTTCTGAAACATTCTATTGATAAGACAGGCCATTCCTATTCAGTGTAGGAGAGATTACATAGGATTTACTAACCAGAAGGTGCAAATCACTGGGAACCATCTTGAAGGCACTCCCATGACAGCTGGTGACCTTGCCTATAGCTTGTTAAATATTTTGAATACCACTTTCACACGAGTCAGAGTAGCCTGGAAAGAGGTAGAGGCAGCAGGATGAAGCTAATCCCAAACTGAGATTAAATTTTTGTCTTCTCCAAAGGATGGTACCTCAAATAAAAATTGAGTTTTATAGACAACCAAAAAAATGTGAGAAAATATTTACAAAGCATGCATCTGACACAGTTTTAATATTCAGAATCTACAAGGAACTTAAACAATTGAACAAGCAAAAAACAACCCCATTAAAAAGTGGGCAAAGGAGATAAACAGACACTTCTCAAAAGAAGACACACAAGTAGCCAACAAACATATGAAAAAACTTTTGCCATTACTATTCATTAGAGAAATGCAAATCGAAACCAAAAAGATACGATCTCTCACTAGTTAGAATGGCTTTTGTCATAAAGTAAAAAAAAAAAATAACAGATATTGACAAGGCTGTGGAGAAATACCGTTGGTAGGAATGTAAATTCAGCCACTATGGAGAGCAGTTTGGAGATCCTACTACTGGGTATATACCCAAAGGAAAATAAACCATTCTACCAAAAACACACCTGCACCCATATGTTCATTGCAACATCATTTGCAATAGCAAAGACATGGAATCAACATATACCCATCGATGGTGGACTGGATAAAGAAAATGTGGTACATATACACCATGGAATACTACACAGCCATAAAAAGGGATACAATCACGTCCTTTGCAGTGACATGGATGAAGCTGGAAACCATTATCCTAAACTAATGCAGAAACAGAAAACCAAATTCTGTATGTTCTCATAAGCAGAAGCTATACATTGGGTATATGTGGTCATAAAAATGGGAACAACAGACACTGTGGAATACAAAAGGGGACTAGGAGGGAGGGAGATAAGAGTGGGGGGGAAAAAAACCTACCTATTGGGCTGGGTACAGTGGTTCACATCTATAATCCCAGGACTTTGAGAGGCTGAGGCAGGCAGACTGCTTGAGCCTAGGAGTTAGAGACAAGCCTGGGCAACATGGCGAAAACCTGTCTGTACAAAAAATACAAAAAATTAGCCAGCGTGGTGGCATGCACCTGTAGTCCCAGCTACTGGTTGGGGAGGGTATAAGGCAGGAGGATTGCTTGAGCCCATACCCAGGAGATGGAGGCTGCAGTGAGTCTTGATCTAACACTGCACTCCAGCCTGGGTGACGGAGTGAGACCTTGTCTCAAAACACACACACACACACACACACACACACACACACACACACACACACACGCAAACCCGAACTACCTATTGGATACTATGCTTACCATGTGGTGGCCGGATTCATTCGTACTTCAAACCTATGTAACAAACCTGCATATGTATCCCTGATTCTAAAATAGATGTTGAAAAAAATTTGTTTTATAAAAGTGTAAATTTTGTTCTTACACACCCGAGCTTGTGTATTGAGATTCATAACTACTGTGTCCCATGTAACTGCTCCCTGAAAAGAACTGCCAAAGTTTTCTTCTGTTGCTTTAATTCTTTAAAACAGACAATCAGCAGTCCTCTTCCGTTGCTAAAATTTTTAAAAACAGACAATCCTTCTCTTTGAAATTCAACTTTACCAGTCATGTGAAGTCTGGGAAGCACTCTGCCGTCTCCCATTAGGTACTGATTTCATCGTATCATTCCTTCTGGCAGTCCAGAGTATGGACCACTATTAATTACCTTCCCAGAAGAGCATCCGTGTAGCACAGCAGATGTTAACTAAGGCTGCTTTGGCATTTGGATGAGAGAACAGCAAGATGACATTGAGGGGCTGAATATTTACTCAGCATTCATATTTCACACCTGTAATCAATTATCTACTGTTGGAAAATACTGATAAAATTTATCCTTGCTTAAGTTTATTAAGAAGCAACCATCAATGACAGTATGGCAGCTAGCCACTGAATTATCTAGGGGCATTCTGAGTGCGGTGTCTTTGGAATTTTCTAGTATTTCATGAAGAGCTTGAATTCTAGAATTTTAGAAATGCTGCCCCTTTTTCAGAGTTTTACTATTATTCTTGGAATGACATTTCTAAAATTCTAAATTACTTTGATATGTTTGGCAGCTGAGTGAAAAAAATGAGGAAGAAATATGAAGTTCTAGGTAATTTACCAATGGTAGTAGTATTAGTCTCCACCCATGAAAAGAATGAATGATTCCTGATTTATGTTTCATAAAAACAAGCCTCTGTGGATTACATGTATTCTACCACATCTTTTCTTCAACACAAGGCAACCATTGCTGAACTATTTATAATATAATAAAGACATTCTGTGCAGTTAAAATGTAATTTCCATATGTCAAATCACTAGTGACTTCTGAAGAACACAGACCCCTACCTCTCATCAATAATTGGTTGTTGATGATTTACCTAATAGTGTTGAGGTTGTGCATAGCCAGAATGGAAAAATAATAATAATGGCAGCCATGAGGTATACTGTTTGAATCTCCCTTCAAAAAAGAATTTGCTGAAGTATTACAGGAAGTTGACAGCCTCCAGCTAGTAAAATCTTCCAGATTAATCACAGATTTTGAGCTGAGGCTATGTCCTTCTGGGTAGTCCCCAGCCAATAACTGAGCATGTCACTACACGAGGCCTGGCAATTTCTGCCCATTGTGGGTCACCTCTAATGGGCAATCTTTGCTCAGAAGCTTCTCACTGAGCTGGCTGATACTTTGTCAGATCTAAATCATGGTCTATGGCTCTTCCTGCCCAATCTTTCTTCCTATCCACTTTTAACAACTGAAAGCACCCCCACATCACACCCCCATCCACACTGGACACATGTTCAAGTTCATTATTTAAAGATTCAAGGGAAATGTGAAAAAGAAACATAATGAACAGAAGGAAATGAAAATATTTTATTGCTCAAAGAATTTCTAGAGAGGTGGCAGTAATTTAAGTGATAGTTTTGAAGCACATCTGTATTGTTGCTTGCTTCATAGTTTTAAGGTAAACAATTTTAATAAAATTTAAAAAATTTACGTTATATAAAATTTTTAAAAATAGAGATCATGCTATTTCCTCAGGAGTGAGAAGATGATGCATAGGTCTGACAGAATGGATTCGGGGTGGGCAGTTTTGTCAGACATTCTGCCAGGAAACTAGTCTTTTTCCCAAATAAAACCATGGAGTTGACCAAATCAGCCCACTTATGTACAAAAGAGCATGTGATTTATGATCTAAAAGAGGACATGACCACATTACGCTCAATGTGGCTGTTGGCCTTTAAGTCAATTTTAGCAGAGTGGTCAGCATGACCACAGTTAAAGATGACCAGTAAAGAAAATGGCATTCTGGCCTGGTGGCCAGGGTAAGGTATCTGTGAACTACCAGTCTGAATGAATGACATAGCCACTTGTAATCAGAGTAATGCTACCAAACTATCAAAGAGAGGGACTATTCAAAAATAAAAATTATCTTAATAATAAACTAGCATTCAGTGACATTCAGTTTATCTTTGCATGAGTTTCCCATAATGTAATGTATTGTAAATAAACACCTTTTTGAATGTTTCTTCAAGTAAAGGATTCCATTATAGTCCTGCTGTAGAAAGTAGAGTCTAGATGGTCTTCAGGGACCATCAGTTTACATTAATAGTATTTAGGGAGTCCTGGATATTTGGTAACCAAAAGAGATGTTTACAAAAATACATTTTTGCATAAGGAGTACATTTACACAGATGTATGTGTGTATCAGAATAGAATATGTGCTTTGGGGAAATTAAATAAATATCATTTGAAAAAGTGGACTCTCAAGTATGGTTATAAATCTCAGAAAGAAACAGCTCTAACTTACTGCCCATATGAGGGAATTCTGGGTGTACTCTTTCTGGACGTACTTTCCTTTTCACTGTTACAACTTCGGCATAGAGGGGTAATAATCAGTTTGCGAAATCTGCTGTAAAAGGACCAAAGTGATCTCACCAGAAATGTTTCCCAGAGACTCCCTTTTCCTTTCTAAAATAATATAACTGGGTATGAAATGATGGCTGGCACATTTAAAAACATATATATTTGAAATGACAACAAACTTTAAAAAAACAGACATGTCTAAATGCTACAGTTGTGCCAGCAAAGGGGGGAGTGGGTACTGATTTGGGGGGAAACAAATTAATTATACAATCTTTTAAAAATGTAATAAAAACAAAGTTCAGTAGATTCCTAAAACAATTCTATATTAACCTGGTGCTTGGTAAATAAAATGCTAAGGAAAATTTCCTTCTGAACAAGATGTGTCACAATGAAAGTCTGGTGACATGAAATGAAGATTACTTTCTGGTGATATGGAATGAATAATATTTCCAGTTAAATAAAAAGGGATTATGGTTATAATCCGCTAATTAGAAACTATAACATAATTTAAAAGCTTTGGTAAATTTTATATGAGAGTTGTAGCGAGACCAATTTACTCTGATAAATAACTGTCATAGTAAATAGGAGTTACAAGCTGTGTTACATAACGTGGGACACTAATTCACTACGGTTAAGACCAGGAAAAAGTAGACAGAATATTCTAAATAAATGGTTTGATGAAGATGCTGAGTATTGTAAAATCAATTAGAATGGTATGTTTCATCCTGTGAAATGATATACATTGTATAAATGCCATAAAGTTTATTAAATTTAAAAGGTGCTTTAGTCCTTCACAATATCCGAAGATATTAATTGAATTAAGTAAACCATAAAAGAGATGTACTTTAAAGTGCTCTGTGGAGTAATTTGGCTTATATCCTGTGAAATAATGTATACTGTATGAATGCCATAGAGTTTATCAAATTTAAGAGGTTGCTTTAGTCCTCCACTATGTCTGAAGATATTAACTGAATTAAGTAAACCATAAAAGAGATGTACTCTAAACTGCTCTGTGGACTAATTTGGCTTATAACCTGCCTCAAAGAAAATGTGGGCTTATTCAAAGTTTTTCCGGTCTCACTCTAGTTCATTCTGATTTGTTGTCGTTCCAACTCTTCAAACCTAATATTGCAGAAAAAAGCCAAATCACAATTTAGTTTCACATAAAAACAATTACAGACATTTTCATTGTGCTGTTGAAATTATTAAGTGAGATAATGCTGCCCATGGTGTCTGACACATCTTATTCATAATGTGGGGGCTAATATAATCTATTATTTGGCTGCCTGGACATTTCCTTGGTATTTGTCACCAATATTGGGCAATGTGCAATCGGAAAAACTGGATTAAATATTTTAAACATATTTCAATGAAAATTTTCCCAATGAGGGAGAGGGTGAGAGGCAAAACTTTGAAGACATCTTGTAAAGGTAGAGTTACAGAAGGTTAAGATTGATATTTACGTTTTCAGTGTTAGTTTTATCTATGGAAGGTATTTCTATTTTCATTTAGTTATAATTGCATGCTATACAATGTTAAAGAAGAATATAGAATTCTTGTCACTGTCATACCAGTTTTTTCCTAAGTGTGCCCAAGGAAGGCAAGTTTTATTAGACATTTATATCATAATCTATATGCAGTCATTTTCCCTGCTTCAGAGTACTGTTGGTGACAAAATTTCTCCTAGATATATTTTTCTCAGTATTTTATCTTTCATCTATGATCTAAACAACTAATCACATATGAGTCGCCTATCTTTTTTACCTACTAGTGGCAGAAACTTGGGCAAATCATTTCAAGTTAGGGCCTCAGGTTAGGAAACACATACAATATCCATTGATGTTTTTTAAACTATGAGTCATGGCTGTGTCACACCAGTAGTTTTAGAAAATACAATGTAACTGACACATTTTGAATAGAAAATGTAGAAGACAAGGCACATGACAAAACTAGTTTGTAAATTATGTTTCAGTTTTAAATACATGTACACATACTGCATGACAATATAAAACATATTCTTCAGTATGAGTTATAGGCAAAAGAAGTTTGAAAAATATTGTTCCCAAGAATCATCAGCCCACTCAAACTCAAAAATGAGATTACTCTATTTTCCAGCTTAGAAATTCTGAAAATGATGACTTTTAACCCAGTGTCATACAGCTTATTGCTTGACAGACAATAGTAGCTAGCTATGGGATATTTAGTTGACATGATTAGAAAATATTTATTTCCTCAACTAGTTATAACCTTTAAAATCCATTAGAAGGCTTTAAAAAATACCTCCTTGGGACTTCCTAGAGGCTTTAGACCCCTCAAACAAACCAACAAACAAACCAACAAAATGTTAAGCATCAATAATTTCATGAAAATATTAAGTGGCTCTTGTATGCAACGTATTGTAGTAAGGGCTGATATAAAAATGAATTGGCAGACTCTGGGCACCTGGGGGAGGAGCCGGCACAGAGCAGCCCCACCCGGGGCACCCAGGCGGGGGCCCACCCAAAAAAAAAAAAATTAAAAAAAAAAAAAAAAAGAATTGGCATGGTTCCTGAATTCACTGAATTTATACGTTTTAGGAAAGTATCAGCTATAAAAAGAAAACATCCTATGCTTAACTAAACAAGAGTTCATATGTATACTATTAGGAAATGTTATCCTTAATAAATATTAATACAAGCTGTCATTTTTAATCTAATTCATTCATTCAACAAACATTTTTACTGTTTCAGGTATTTTTCTAGGCTGGATGTCCCAAGGTTAAAATAATAAAGTTGGTACTATGAAGCAGCTTAAAGTGTTGTAAAATACAGAAAGTAAGCAAGTAAACAAACAAGAAATCAAATAGTGATAAGTGTCATGAAGATGAACAGACATTACCTAAAGGCTACTTTCTATTGGATGGTCAAGAGAGGGCTATAAGTGGATACATTTAAAACTAAGATATGAATGGTGAAAGGAAGATGGTCACTAAAAGATGTGGAGAAGAGCATTCTAGGAAAAGGAAACAGCTGGGCAAACGCCAGATACAAGACAGATAGGAGCTTGGCCTGATTGAGGAATAGTAAGTAGGTGAGAATGGCTGGGGGCTAGAGAGGAGAGAGAATTGTAGGAGATGAGGTAAGAGGTAGATGAATGTCACCTGGTTGAGTAAAGCCTTTTAAACCATGGTAAAGTATTTGAAGTATATTTTTATTGCCATGGGGAGCAATTTGAGGCCTATCAGCAAGGGACTTCTGTAGTCTGATTTTTCTTTTAAGACCAGTAGGGTTGTTGTATAAAAAAACAGATTTTACACAGCAAGAATGAAACCAAGGTGGTTAGGAGACTATCACAATCATTCAGAAGAGACATAGTTGTGGCTTAGATTAAGGTAATAGCAATAGAGATGAAAAGCAGATGAACTTTGGGAAATGCAATGTAGAATTTGCTGATAGACTGGATGTGGGGGGGGGGTGTCAAAAAAAGGAATCAAAGGTACTTCCCGTAATTTTAACTTGTGCAAGTTGGTAAATGGTTTCCTTACTTATGACGGGGAAAAGCAAGGTTCGGGAATGCAGAAGGTGGCAGCAGGAATCTAGAGTTCTGTGTTGGATATGTTAACTTTGAGATGCATATCAACTAGCCATCTAAGTGAGTATGTCAAGCAAGCAGACTGGGTTTTGAGAAGATTGATCAATTTGGGACTGATTAGCATATAAACACAGTGTTTCTAGATACAGGAGGGTACCTCCATGAGAGTGCCATGCAGGGGCTTTAGCTGAAGTATCTGTTTTCATGTTGATTAACAATTCAAGGTAGCTACTTTCTTTTTACACAGATACTATTAGCTTTTCATATATGAGTGTCTTTGATGCTGAGAGAGAAATACAAGCTGAAAGTCACCCAGCTACTAAAAGGAAGAGCCTGGAATCAGATCTGGGAGTTCTTTTTCTTCCCATTGCACCAGGTTGCTTTATTGGATAATTAGAATACATGAATTTCTGGGTGGAGCATTTTTTAACTTCCTGAATGAAAGATTTTTTAAAAGTCTCTTTAGAAAGAATGCCAGCTCATTCAGAATTCAATCCAAGTGTAAAAATTCACTAGTCTTTTCTGTCGTTATGTGACTTCTCTGGGGTAGATGGCCTGGCGGTTGTTTTTTTTTTTTTAACAAACAAAAAAACCCTCTGTGGTTGACAGGAGCTGAGAGGTGAGGAATGGAGAGATGTTGGTCAAAGGGTACAAACTTTTGGTTGTAAGGTGAATATGTTCTGGAGATCAAATGTACATCATTGTGACTATAGTTAAGAATTTTGTATTGTATACTTTTAAGTTTGCTGAGCGATTAAGTGTTCTCAACACACACATACACACACACGGGAAACAGGTACGGTGATGGATGTGTTGATTAGCTTGGTTGTGGTAATCATTTCCCAATATATATTTACGTCTAATCATTACTTCCTATTCCTTAAATATACACAATTTCTGTCCATTATACCTCAATAAAGCTGGGAATAAAATCCCTCCACTCTTTTGACTTGTGGGATAGGATTATTTCTACTTCTCAAACCTTGACTGCCCCTTCTTCACTGACCCATAACTATGGCTGCACTGCAGTGATTTTTAGTTTTTCCTCAGCTTACATGTTCCTCCTCTACAATCTCAGGTTCTCATTCCTTCAGATACAAAATATATGCTTATCATCTTCAAATATTTTGCTTACTGTCCAGACATTTCTCCTTAGCTCTAGGAGACGACGTCCAAAGGTCCCTAAAAGCAATTAGTCTGGTGGGAAAGCAGGCTCCCCCATCCACCCACCAGGAGTAAAGAGGAGCGAAGTTCAGGAACTGTAAAGGTCTTATTCCTACATTCATTTCTTGTAAGTACTTATTATACTCGCTACAGTTTCAAACCTAGTGTGGCATGCAGACATGGATGAAGCAATGACAGGCACGGCGAGCGTAAACGAAGGATACAGGCTAGCCCAAGGGCATTCAAGGTAACTTCAAAGCGAAAGAATCCCAATTAGTCCCTCGAAGAGATTTAATAAAAACTTTAGAGTACCCGTTTAGTCGATTAAAAAGTGAACAGAAAGCAAATCCCATTAAAGAAGGAGGAAAGTTGGAGATTAATAAGGGATTCGCGCAGAAGGCTGCGCGGCAGCCAGCCCTGAATAGAATAAATTGTTGATTGGGGAGTGTGAAGAAAATTAACACGCCTAGGTAGAAAAAAATGAAAAGCTAGGATTGGCGGACACTAAAAACCCAGTATTTGTTAAAAAATCCACGGCAAAGCAAACACAAAATACACATCTCACCCCGAGCCAGCACCTCCGCCCTGCCAGCACCCAAAGAAGCCTCAGATCCGGGACCGCCGCGCACCGCCCAGCTCGCTCCGCCCCCTTCCCCTGAAGCTCCTCCGCAGAGCCGCGTGCACGTGCGTGGCGGATACCGCCCCCTCTGCTCTCTTGGCCAATGAGAAAAAGCTACGTAAATCGCCACAGCCCGGTCGCGAGTCACGTGACTGCGGCTCCCCGCCCTCTCACCCCGCTGCCTCTAGGTTCTGGGAAGATGGCGAAGGTCTCAGAGCTTTACGATGTCACTTGGGAAGGTAACTTCGGATGGGGGCGGGTGCGGAAGTTACCAGCGCTTTTAAGCGCTTGGAAGCCGTTTGGGAGTATCCGCTGCCTTCGGGGAGCTGGGTTTTCTGGTCTCTTTTTGATACCACATCTCTCACTGGACGGGCCAAGCTGAGGTGGAGGCTGAGGCTGACCCCTTCCTTGGCCTGGGTGCGTACTCTATGGCGTTTTCCACAGTGTCTTCTCATCGGTTGACCTGCCCTCCTCCGCGCTAGTCCAGCGGCGAGGGCCGCTTCCATTTATGAGGCGACCACACAGTAACTGTGGTTGCTGGGCGGTGCGGAGGAGGCGGAATAGGTGGTTACTGAAGCTTCTTTGGAGTCAAGAAACACAGGGTCTGTAAGGCCTTTTACTAAGTGCTGTGTAAGGATTACAGCTCTGTGCAGAAAAGCTGTTGTAGAAGATGCTTGAACAAATGTGATTCTCATATGCCACTCTACATTTAGTTTTCTCCTTAAACCCGCTTTTCCAGTTTCTATTCCTTTTAGTCTAGTCTCTGTCCCAATCCTTTTCAGAACACATTTACACACACAACACAACTTCCTTCTTACTCCCTACTAGCAATTTTTTTTTTTCTGAAGGGAAAAATAATTTATTAACTCTGGGCCACGTACGCGCTCATGTGTGATGGACATTTTTCCCTATTCTTAGTTGATCTAGAGTGGGATATGTTCTTTAAATCTGGGAACCACCAAACCTTGGATCAATTCTGTGTGCTTAAGAAACTTGAGTTTCATTAAGGCATGGAATTTGTGTAATTGGAATTCATATTCCCAGCATTTAGCATAATACAGGAGACTTCCATAGCTAATTTGTTCAGCAAGTGCCTTCTTGGGATGCTTTAATAATGACCTGAAAATATGTGGACTGAAAGTTATTTTTTCGGTTTTATCGTGAATAAATTTATCAGGTATTATAAAGTTGTAAACTCGTAACAAATAAAGCAAAATTCCTTTGTACTTGAACTGGGTTAAATGATTTATTGGCTTTGTGGCCTCTAGCGTATTGTGAACCTCAGTATTTATACCTGAATTGAGGGATTCCATTATACTAAACAACAGTGTTAATTTCTTAGCGCAAAATCTTGGATCTGTCAACACATAGCCCCTGCTTTCATGGAATTCACAATCTATGGAGAAAAGCTTTAAACACATACTTTTAAAAGACTTGTGTCAGCGTATATTCCGTAAGCTGGATGATGGATAAATGGCTGTTATTTTTAATGCTTTTAAAAAATGTTTTAAATACATAATTTTTAGAAAGTACAATCATGAAGGTATGTTCAGTGTAGCTTTCCTAGATGATAGTAGCATATGTAAAATCTTGAGGGACTAGTAGCTGTGTACTACCAACAGACAAGGTGATTTAACTGAGTAACTTGGACCTTAAACTTACCCTGTGAGAATTCTAAAGAGGATTGATGTAATTATTTTGGAATAATAATAATAGCTACTACACAAGTTTGTAGGAACAGCGGAGAAAACATTTTAAAGTGCTTTGTAAACTGTTAAAGTACTATGTAAAAGGATGTGTTATTATTAGCTAGTACTAATTTGATTATGTCCCTCCTCTGTATGATCTGGACATTACCCATGTCTCCAGCTTTATCTTGAGCCATTCTCCCTCTCACTCTGTGAGCTGCCTATGCTGGCCTTTGATGAATACCCTAAATTGCCATGCTGCTTCCAAAAGCTGGAACATGCTAGTCCTTCCACGGGGAATGTTCTTCCCTCCTTGCCTCATTCTTGTCCCCATTAAACTTTATCACTTATCAATTCCCCACAAAGCTCACCTACTACAAAAAGAAGCCTGCTAGACTCCTCTACTGCCCCCTTCCCTTTACCCAGCCCCCAACAAAATTGGAAAAAGAAAAAACCCAAACAACAAAGTCAAGCGACAAAACCTACCTGTGATCCTTCAGTTGTGTATTCTATTCTCATACTATTAAAGCATTGAACCAATTATGTTATGTTTTAAAGTTTGGTCTTTCCTAGGATGAGAGGCACCAGGCCTGTTTGTTCACTGTCACTTTCCTAGAGCCTGATGCATGGGAGTGGAGGGCAGTAATTATTTGTTGGCTAAATGAATTGTTAATGGGATTAATAATAAACACACATTGTCAAAAAAGATTACAAACCATTTTTCTAGCATTGAAATAATTTCTTTTGTATCTTAAAGATTTTAGTATCTTAAATGAAGTTAGGCAACTTGCTTAACTAATAGGATGCAGTTTGCTCACTAGTAAAATAAAGGTTTAGACCTTTCCAGAATTAAAATTCTATTTTAAGAGACTTTTAAGAAAAGAGTATTCTAGAGTTTTATTTCAGAGAATTATGGTAACAAACTTTTAGGATGTAGGAGGGTGATGGGAAGATTCTCAAGATAGTGTTTTTTTAGATTTTTTCGGGGCTGTGTGACAGAGGTGTGTCCTTAGGAATTCCACTGAACAGTGTCATGAATTGGTTAGTTCAGAGTACTGTAATTCTTGTGATAGGAAAATTTCTCACTTGTTTATAAGAGACCTATGCAGTAAGTTTAACACTTCTACATCTTTGTTAGACTCTACTAATAGACTATTTGGTTTGTTTCTTTAGCCAGTTGAAAGTGATTGATGCTTTTTACATAGGGAAGTTATTAGACATTTGGAGGTGGAAAGGATAATTTAGAGAATATAGTCAAGTTTCTTGAGATAATTTGGGCAGGACATGGATAGGATGCCTAGCACAATGCCAGGCATATAATTGGCATTAAATGAATATTTGTTGAAAAAATAATTTGTGAGAAATGTTTGAGAACATTTTAGTTGTTTACGTTCACTGGCCATACTCCCTGTCTTTTTATTCAGTCCTTCAAACAACCTCAATTTGGTTTCTATGGCCTACCACTCCACTAAGATCTCTAGGAGACCTAATGCCAACTCTAACATATGTATTTTGTATACTTCTACTACTTTTGCTATTGTAGATCACTCCCTCTGTGAAAAACTCTTTCTTTGCTTTCTTAATAACATTCTTCTTGTTTTCTTCTTTCTTTTTGGACCTTTCCTTTGTCGAGTTCTCTACATCCATTTGCTCATTTTTTGGTGTTTTCAGTGTTTCTTAGTTGTCCTCTTAATATGTTATTGTTGGTTTTTAAGTTTGAGATCAATAGATTTTAAATTGATGCAAGCAGTAAGTACCATGTGGTCTGATGAAATTGTGCAAAATTTAGTGCTTGTGTAAACATGCATATTTCTGGGAAAAGATGGTACAAAGTACTCATTAGTTTTGAAGATACCTAAAATAGATTGACACCTGTGAGCAGTCTTATCGAGATCCAGCTTTAGCTATCCATTAGCCTGTATACTAAATAACACCTTAATTAGACATATATTTGAGTACTGTGCACCAGGCAGTGTTCTAGTTCTGGAGGATATAGTACTAAGTAAGACAGGCAAAGTCCAGATTTCAAGGAATATATCCTGAAATTTCACCTCTAAACTGAAGATCCATATTTCCAGTGTTCTACAAGGCACGTGTAATGGTTGTTTCACAATTAATAAAACTCAAAACTGCCTTCCGCCTTCTGCCTCCCAACACCACTGCTGTCACCACTTATTCTTTTCTGCATTTTCCATGGAAAAGTAGATAGCGCCATGTATCTCCCCTCATTCATAAAACAACTTCTGGTCACCTTTTAAGATACAGATCTATGAGACTTCAAAGTCTGGAAAGTACAGATATATATGGGAATGAAGTATATGCTTCGCAAAAGTCTCTTATGAAAGGTAAAAGCTAGAAAGATAGGTTGGAGCCTTGAATGCAAGACTAAGGAGTTCGGACTTCTTTTTTGTATATAGATGGGAGCCTAGTTCCTAACTTACAAAACATCAATGGCCCCTTTCATTAAACTTTTGCATGTTGATATAGAACAGGGCGTTTTCTTTGGTGGAGGTCCCCTGATTGAAATTCCTTTTCATGTTTGATAAACCATTTTTGAACATAAAATCCCTAATATAGAAGCTTCAGTGCATAAGTCTTTTATATTTCCATTATTTTTCTCATAATATTTTAAATTAAGTCCCCATATTTAATGTGATAGCAGTTTTTCAGAGCTATTTGTTTTTATAGAGTCTTTTCACAGCATCCAACTTTGTTTCTTAGAAACCAGTCTCTTTTTGCACTCAAGTTTTCTTTGCCTTATAATATTTCATTATACTATGTTAAATTTAACTGGCATGAACTGGTTTGGATACAAGTAGCTAAATTTTTAAAATGTAATAACTGTTGGAAACAACCAAGAGCTAGCCAAGAGCTTCTAAAATCTTGGTGGGCGTCATTAGTATGTTTTGCAGAAAGCAATTCTTTGAGTTGATTCTAGCTGGAGGATGATTGAGACAATTTTTACTGAACCTCAATCTCTCCATCATATTTTAATTACTTGTTTACATTCTTTACACCTGGAGATCTTCTCAGTCCTTCTGTTGACCAGCCATAGTGCTAAGAGTCAGAAAACAAGCACTCAGTAAATGCTTGTTTGTTCAGTGAGTGAATGCTAGAACACAAAGCTTGTTTTTTGAACTTGGATCCACTAGTGTACACAGTAATGGTAATAATAAGGATGAAAATAATCTGAAACATTTTGTATATGTTATCTCTTTTAATCCTCACGTGTGTCTTATGAGATAGGCTTTATTTCTGTTTTACAGGTGAGGAAGCAAAGGAGAGATGAAATGGCTTGTCAGATACCCCACAGCTAGTAAAAGGGAGTGTTGTGATTTGAGCTGCTCTTATACAGCTCTCCTCCACTGAGTTATTAACTGTGTTCATCCACCTAGGCTGCCATTCTGTTATTCTAGGAACATGCCAAATTAGTTTCTTTCTCTAGAACTTAGATTTGCTGTCCATGGTTGGTGCCTTCTCATTCTTCTCTTAGCTTGAAAATGACCTTCTGAGACAAGCCTTCTCTGACCACCCTTTCCAAAAGCTCCTTTTTCCTCCCAATCTCTTGACTTTATCGTATGGTGCTTTTCTTTTATTTGTAGAACTTCACTATCTGAAGTTATGTGAATTTTCATCTTTTTATCCTATTAGACTCTAACCATATTGAGTATATGAACTTTATCTTTTTCTTTCTTTCTTTATCCTCAATGCACAGATCAGGCCTGGCACTTAGTAGGCATTTCGTAAATGTTAGTTGAATGATAAAGAACTCCAAAAGCTATAGTTCCAGTTATACACTATACTGCTTGAAAGAAGATAGGAATTATTGGATATCTTAAGAATTTAAATTGTAATGAAGTAAATTTTTAGAAATATCTGGTAGTAATTTACAGATTGAATTGGGTTGAGACCAGTTTGGAAGCTCTCCTGGTAATTTTAGCATAGGGTGATGAAAGCCTGGACATGGATAATAGCAGTGGAAATAGAGTAGAAGATATAAATCTTAAAAATACTTAAAGAGTCCACAGGACTTAGATAACCAAAGTAGGGAGTCAGAAACAGCTCTCAAAAGTGGAATGTCAGGTAGTTTTAACAGAAGGTGGAATTAACAGAAATGTGAACGTTGGGAAGGGAAGCCATATTTTTAGGAAATGAAGATGACTTGATTTTTGGATGCTGTGATTTTGAGGTAATGAGCTATCAAAGGTGAATACATGTTTTCTTCAAGACAATTTTATTTTTACTAATAATTTTTTAGATGAAATATTTAAATCATTTCTGAAAATAGTATGTGACTAATACTGTTACAGATGTATTTATTACAACAGCATTCAGAGTGTGGCAGGGTCAGCTATGTAAGGTGTATAGCTTAAGGTGTTTATAAGTAAAAATGTTGCTTGTTTTATAAAAGTTATATTTTGATACACAAACAGTGTTTCTTGTTTTGTGTTCAGCTATTATATTTTAATATGTTTGTGATTGTGTCAGACTGTCGTTCTTACAAGTTACGCTTTAAAAAAGTGTTCTCTTTCGTACAAGAGTGTTTTTTCACAATAAGAAATACCTTTTACAAATTAACTCATACCCACAATAAGAAGTACCTTTTACAAATTAACTCATACACATATACATGAATCTTTGAGTATATGTATAAACTGAAACCAAAGTTTCAATTAGAAAGTATTCTTAGTATTGCATTCCATTCTGTTCATTCTGTTTCATTCCCGCACATCCCCTGGACTGATGCTGGAAGAAATCCACTAAATTGATTTTATACCCTGTTAATGGATTATAATACACCGTTTGAAAAATACTTCTGCTAGAGCTCTATGTGCATTAAAATAAATTAACCCTTTTCTTTTTCAAATCAGGTGGCCTTTTCTTTTAGAATAGCTTTTCACAACAGCCTGCAGCCAATCTGACTAGACACTTTTATAGGACTACAAATAATTTAAAATTTATTATCCCGTAGTTATCAACCTTTTAAAAGAATGTACTAGTTTATGTAAATGGTGAAGTAGAAAAGATATAGAATTGGTGGAAGTAGTTTTGGACTAAAGAAATCAGCAGAGTTAAATAGCAAGCATATTTTTCTGTCAGAGGCCACCTCACTGCAGTGACACCTCATGCAAATTCTCATGGAAGGAATAAACAGAACAATCATAGCCACTCTCTTGACCTATGACCTTTAGCTCATCTCACATGGTTGCACAGTAGTTAATAAAATGTACAAACAGGCAGTGAGCAGCTTATTTAACATAGTATGTAATAAAATGACCTTGGCTTTGAGGATCAGGCCTTTTGCAGTAGGGTAAAAGGTTAAAATGAAAGTTTTAAGCCACCTTTGAGGAAAGAGTAAGGGAAGAGCTTTTATTTCTTGTCGGAGGCTGAAACAATTCTTAGATTTTTTTTTTTTAAATAAAGGTCACTATAATTTTTGTGGTGCTTCACATTTAAAAAATGCTTTACGCTAATTTTCTAGTATTTGGAGTCCTAAACCCAAGGGCCAAGCAGATGAGGAAAATACATGATTTGAGTGAAAGACAATAGTGGCCTACCAGTGCCTATGAAGAACTGGTAAGTGTATACCCTTATCTAAGGGTAATCAAAATCAGCTTAAAATCAAATGAAAATATCCAAACTATTGTACTAACCAAGCAACATCTAAAGGGGCCAGATTTTGCTTTATATAATTTTCATCAGGGACCTGTAAGATGGACTTGTGATACAGTCAGCACTCCATATTCTTGGGTTCCACACTAACAGATTCAACCAACAGCAGATGGAAAATACTGAAAAAGTGAAATATAACAAAAACAACAATATAAACAATGCAAATAAAAATACAATGTAACATCTATTTATATAGATGTTACATTGTATTTGGTATTATAAGTTTATAGAGATTATTTAAAATACAGGCGAGGATACTTGTAGGTTATTTGCAAGTATTACACCATGTTAAATGAGGGATTTGAGCATCCATGGGCTTGAAACTAGTCCTTTGCTGATAGCGAGGGGACAACTGTATTTTAGAGTTGATGTTAGAAATGTTAAACGGACAGGGCCAAGATTACCATGTTGGTTAGTGGCAGAGCTGGAATTTAAACCATAGCCCTCTCCTGAGATTCTATGCCCTTTCTGCCATGTTAGGCTCTAGGTCAGGGGTTGGCTTTTTTTTTTTTTAATCTGTAAAGGACCAAATAGTAAGTGTTTGTGGCTTTGTGTGCCATACAGCGTGTCAACTATTTCTCTTCCATTGTAACACAAAAATGTCATGGAGGTCACCTAAACCAGTAGAGGTAGATGTGTTCTGATAAAACTTTATTTACAAAACAGATGGCTGCAGAATTTGGCCTCCTGGCTGTAGATTATTGACCCTTGTTTTAAACCTCCTACTCTAAGTGTAATGTGAAGAACAAAGCCAGAGATAGTAGGAGTAGAAAAAGATAAATAGCATTTGTTTTTATAGGGTGTACCATCACTTAGGGAGAAGCTTCAAGACCTCTTTGTTCAGAAACTAAAGGAGAATTAACAGCATGAAAACAGCCCCAAAATCCCAGAAATTGCCCTAAAGAACTTACTCGTATAACTAAACAAAACGTGTTCCCCCAAAACCTGTGGAAATAAAAAAGAATGATACAGAAATGTAATTGTTATCTACCTACTGCTAAAATAATAATAGCTAACATTTTTCAAGTACATGCTGTGCCAATTGTTCTAAACACACATATTAACTTGTAGTGCTTACAGTAACAACAATATGATGCAAACTATTATTATTTTCATCTCGATTCTTTAGAGGAGAGCATTAAAGTACATAGTGATTACATCAGCCAGTATCCCATAGGTAGAAAGCAGCAGGGCAGGAATTTGAACTCAAGCAGTATAAGTTTGGCATTTCCATGCTTAACCAGTATACACTATGATTTCTATATGGGTAGAAGNATTTTTCTCCATCATGGGAAATGAAGCTGTGTGCAAGGCCAAGATTAGGGCAAGGTGGGTGAGGCAAGGTTGCATAAGTAGAGCTGAAGAAAGTAAAAATGTAAAATGTTGATATTTTGACAGGAAAACCTTTGGGTAATTAAAGGAGTTAAGAAAAATTGAAGTGTATATAACACTTGAAAAATATCTTTGAAGGAGGTATAAGGATATATAGATATTTTTACTTTTATACCTTACTTAAAAATCACCTTATAGGGCTGGGCACAGTGGCTCATGCCTATAATCCTAGCATTCAGGGAGGCCAAGGCAGGCAGATCACCTGATGTGAGGAGTTTGAGACCAGCCTGGTCAACATGGGGAAATCCTATCTTTACTAAAAATACAAAAATTAGCTGGGTGTGATGGTGGGCACCTGTAATCACAGCTACTCAGGAGGTTGAGGCAGGAGAATCACTTGAATCTGGGAGGTGGAGGTTGCAGTGAGCCGAGATTGCGCCATTGCACTCCAGCCTGGTGACGAGTGAAACTCTGTCTCAAAAAATAAACAAACAAAAAAACCACCTTGTAGTACATATTATACTTGATCTTTTAAAATTTAGAGCATGGATAATAGTGAAATATTTGGGTGAAAGAGCTCTTCGATTCCTCCATTTGGTCTTTAAAGTGCTTTTCTCTCCTAGTTTTCCCTCATCTGGTGGATAATCCTTCAGGCATTATTTTGAGGTACTTAGGAGTAGTCTTTGATAGAGAAAAGTGTTTTTCACCCCCTTTTTTGGGTAACAATGACTAATTTACCTGCTATCCCTTGCATTTCCTCTCCTCTCACCTGGCAAACTTGGGTGAGTTGGGCAATTTCCCAATCCCTGAAGACGTAAAATACTTTCATCCCTCTGTCAATGGGAGGCATGCTGTTTTGCCCTAAACTTCATCTAAAACATCTTTTGATCCTTAGGGCTTAATTCATATAGTAGGGAGGTCCTCTTTAACCCTTTCTTTATACCAAGTAGAATTAATCTTTCTCTTACTTTGCTTTTCTAATGCTTTGAACATAACACTAGCATACCTTTTATCACACAATTTTGCAGTTGTTTACAGTTTTTCTGTTAAGTTTGTGAGCTTTTCAGCTACATGGGATGATTCTCTTTTCATTTTTTAATTTCTATCATGTAGAAATAGTATATTGATATATTTTAGAATGAGTGGAAGTCATAGGGATGTATCAGTAGATGAAAGGGGAATGTCTTAAAAGTCAGGTTTTAAAAATAATATACCTTGATTGAATAAGAGGAGACTGATAGAAAACCGAAGACTGTTGGTAAATGAGATATTTGACAAAAATGGAGATGGGGACTAGTTTTTCTCTTAGTTACTCTATTTAGTCTATGAGTAAGGATTCTACTGCTTTTTTTTTTTTTTTTTTGACACAGAGTCTTGTTGTGACAACACTCTGGCAGGAGAATGCAGTGGTGTGATCTCAGCTCACTGCAACCTCCACATCCCAGGTTCAAACGATTCTCCCACCTCAGGCTCACAGGTAGCTGGGATTACAGATCCCTGCCACAACGCCTGGCTAATTTTTGTGTTTTTAGTAGAGACCAGGTTTTGCCAAATTGACCAGGCTGGTCTCAAACTCCTGACCTCAGGTGATCTGCCTGCCTCAACCTCCCAAAGTGCTGGGATTACAGGCATGAGTCACTGCACGTGACTGGATTCTACTGCTTTTTAAAGGACATTGCTGAAAATTCCCATTCTAAAACAAGTTCAAGAATTTAACAGATTAAATAGTAATTCTTGATCATTCAAGCAGCAATCATTCGTCTGGGCCAGTACTTCTTGTATTGGGTGTCAGGATGTAGGCAAGGGGTGTGTACTGTTGTGGAATGAAATTTAACAATTCATATCCCCAAGGCCCATCTTCCTCTTTTAAAATAATCTGTCAGATTGAAAGAAAAATGTGGACTTCAGATAGCATAAGTGAAGCTTGTTGCAAGGATGTGATTTATTTTATTTTATTTTTTTGCATTGCATTTTAGGTTTTGGGGTACATGTGAAGAACATGCAAGATTGTTGCATAGGCACACACGTGGCAGTGTGATCTGCTGCCTTCCTCCCCATCACCCACATCTAGCACTTCTCCCCATGCTATCTCTCCCCAACTCCCCTTCCCCCGCTGTCCCTCCCCTATTTTCCCCCAATAGACCCCGGTGTGTAGTGCTCCCCTCCCTGTGTCCATGTGTTCTCATTGTTGAACACCTGCCTGTGAGTGAGAACATGCGGTGTTTGATATTCTGCTCTTGCGTCAGTTTGCTGAGAATGATGGTTTCCAGGTTCATCCATGTCCCTACAAAGGACACGAACTCATCGTTTTTTATGGCTGCATAATATTCCATGGTGTATATGTGCCACATTCTCCCTGTCCAGTCTATCATCGATGGGCATTTGGGTTGTTTCTAGGTCTTTGCTATTGTAAATGGTGCTGCAATGAACATTGGTGTGCACGTGTCCTTATAGTAGAATGATTTATAATCCTTTGGTTATATACCCAGTAACGGGATTGCTGGGTCAAATGGAATTTCTATTTCTATGTCCGTGAGGAATCGCCACACTGTCTTCCACAATGGTTGAACTAATTTACACTCCCACCAACAGTGCAAAAGTGTTCCTATTTCTCCACATCCTCTCCAGCATCTGTCTCCAGATTTATTAATGATCGCCATTCTAACTGGCGTGAGATGGTATCTCAATGTAGTTTTAATTTGCATCTCTCTGATGACCAGTGATGATGAGCATTC
>NW_016107371.1:7383673-7456859 GCF_001604975.1 Cebus imitator
TCCAGGAATTTATCCATTTCTTCCAGGTTTACTAGCTTATGTGCATAGAGTTGTTTGTAATAATCTCTGATGATGGTTTGAATTTCTGTGGAATCTGTGGTGATATCCCCTTTATCGTTTTTCATTGCATCAATTTGGTTATTCTCTCTTTTCTTTTTTATTAATCTGGCTAGTGGTCTATTTTGTTGATCTTTTCGAAGAGCCAGCTCCTGGTTTTATTGATTTTTTGAAGGATTTTTTGTGTCTCTGTATCCTTCAGTTCTGCTCTGATCTTAGCTATTTCTTGTCTTCTGTTAGGTTTTGAGTTTTTTTGATCTTGCTCATCTAGCTCTTTCAATTTTGACGTTAGCGTGTCAATTTTTGATCTTTCCTTGCTTCTTGTGTGGGCACTTATTGCTATATATTTTCCTCTAGAGACTGCTTTAAATGTGTCCCAGAGATTCTGGTATGTTGTGTCTTCATTCTCGTTGGTTTCAAAGCACATCTTTATTTCTGTCTTCATTTCAATGTTTATCCAGTCAACATTCAAGAGGAAGTTGTTCAGTCTCCATGAAGCTGTGCGGTTCTGGGTTAGTTTTTGAATTCTGAGTTCCAACTTGATTGCACTGTGGTCTGAGAGACTGTTTGTTATGATTTCCGTTCTTTTGCATTTGCTGAGGAGTGATTTACTCCCGATTATGTGGTCAGTTTTGGAGTAGGTGTGATGTGGTGCTGAGAAGAATGTATATTCTGTGGATTTGGGGTGGAGAGTTCTGTAAATGTCTATTAGGTTAGCTTGGTCCAGGTCTGAGGTCAAGTCCTGGATATCCTTAATTTTCTGTCTGGTTGATCTGTCTAATATTGACAATGCGGTGTTAAAGTCACCCACTATAATTGTGTGGGAGTCTAAGTCTCTTTGTAAGTCATTAAGAACTTGCCTTATGTATCTGGGTGCTGCTGTATTGTGTGCATATATATTTAGGATCGTTAGCTCTTCTTGTTGCATTGATCCTTTTACCATTATGTAGTGTCCTTCTTTGTCTCTTTTGATCTTTGTTGCTTTAAAGTCTATTTTATCAGAGATGAGAATTGCAACTCCTGCTTTTTTTTTTTGCTCTCCGTTTGCTTGGTAAATCTTCCTCCATCCACAAGGATGTGATTTGAATGAGTCTGAGACCCAAAGTTGTAGATCTAAAGATAACATGCATTTTTTGTAAAAATAAATTTGCTGAACTATGGATAAAAATCTGGATTACATAAAACCATCTAGGGTTTACATAGTAAACCCAACAACTTTATAATGCTACGTTTTCTTAATGCTATTTAGCTAACCTCAGTTTAAGAATATTTTAGTCACGTATTTATCATTGGATTTGAATGAAATAGCACCTTTTTTTTTCTGATTTTTGTTTCCCAAGTGAATGAAATTTTTTTTCATCATTTGTCTTATATTTGTGATTGAGTGATAGCCTTATGTTCTTTTACTATTATTTAGTGTTTAAAACTTTATGCAAGCTATGAAATATGAGTTAATTAATGGGGTAAAGCTTAGAGTTATTTGAGGCTTTTTGTGTGTTTTTAACCTGCCGTTGTCTGAAAGGATGTTTTGGAAATGTAACTTTTTTCTTGGGACCTTCATGTCAAGAAATATGTTCAAGAACTATGTGTTATATCCTCATGGTGTTTTTATTGACCTTCATAATTCAAAATATTACACAGTAACAATTTTCGATAGATTTGAGATCATTTCTGGTAAATATAAGCTTTGTATTTTTAAAGTTTTTATTAATGTTTTTTACCAGAAATTTAAGGAAAATGTATTGATATTCAACCTAAATAATTTTTGTATTCTTTCAGTGTTTTATTTGGTAAAAGTTGAAGATTTTCTGTCTATATTTTAAAATAATTTTTCTCCCTTCTTTCTCTTTTTTAGAGTATCTTTTTATTGTAAAATAAAATGAAAAGAGAAAACTACACAAAACAAATTTAAATATTAGTTATTTATTACAAAGTGAACATGTATCTGAAACCACCACCCAGGTCAAGAAATAGAGTTTTACTATCCCCTTCATTCTTCCGGGTGTCCCACTCCAAGCATAACTCCTTCTCTTTTCACATCAGTAGCCATTATCCTCACTTTCCTAGTAATCACCTCCTTGTATAGTAAAATAGTTGTATTATCCAAGTGTGTGTTTCTAGACACAATACTTTAGTGTTGCCAATTTTTTAAATGTTTGAGACATCTCTTAACTGTTTTTTGATTTATGGATTCCCATTCTGGCTGTCTCTTCAAAAATACTATATCTGTTAAGGGAAATTGGGCTGTTTCAACTGCAGAATTTGCCACTGTCTGGATTGTCCTGATTGCATATTCATATGTTCCTCCATCTTCTGTATTTCTTGCATATTGGCAGCTGGATTCAGAGACTGGATCAGTTTTAGATTTTATGAGTATCTTTTTGTCAAGACTGCAGTATCTTTTTGTCAAGTACATAATATCTTGGTGTCTTTCTTTTATAGCAGTAATATTAGCAGCTATTGATGCTTACTGCCTATTGTAATCCATTGAGTTTGCAAAATCGTAAAATTCTAACTATATGTATTCTTTTTCATTTGTCAGTTGGATTACTAATATAAAAAGAGTAGTACTCCCACCCGTTATTGGGTTACATAGTGGTACATGTGGGAAAGGCAGCATAAATGCTTTTTATCCATTTTCAAAATAGTGAATTGGTTTTCTGGTGTTCTCTAATGGTAAACAATTTTACTTTTCATTGTGAACTCATGGATTTAACTTTATTTGATGAGTTTGCATGCATTGTATTACTGCTACTATCATTACTTTTAAATTGTTCCTTCTTGATCCATATGAGCTCTGCAGGTGGGCTCCTGAGTGTTTTTGACCTGACCCTAGCAGTTGTCTGTGCCTTCTGGTATAACCAGATGTTCCAAGATGATCATACATTTTTTGCCCCATGCTTGACATCAGTGATTTCTATAAGAAGTCAAGATTTCTTTTAGTGAGAAATTGTATTTCAGTACCACAGTCTGGTTGTTGTGTATGCTCATTACTAATAGACTGGTCATAGCTAGGAAATGTATGTGTATGATGTATGTGTGTATATGTATGTGTGTGGAGTATATGTGTATATTCAAAAGCAAAATACTTTTCATATTGATACTTCAAATTCAAGATTACAGAATATTTCCTTGAGTTCTTTTTCTTTTACATTTGTGTCTCTTTTCTTCCATATGAGACCTTGTTCTCCAGGACACAGAGGATGACAGAACTAGAATATTCTGTAATTTACTTGTTTTTTTTATTACAACTACAGCGGTCTTAGAGAAAAGTACTCATATTATCACTAATATTATTACTGAAAACATTAAAAAATTTTTTTTGCATTTTTTTTTTTATTTTGTTTGTGCTGCTATAACAAAATAACTGAGTCTGGGGGATGTATAAAGAACATAAATTAATTCCTGCCGGTATTAAGACACTGGCAGGTTTGATGTCTAGCAAGAACCCTGTGTCTGCCTTCAAGATGGTACCTTGAATGCTGTGTCCTCACATGGCAGGAGGGACAAAAGCACAAAAGTGAGGGGGGAGACCTCATGCCTTCAATCCTTTTTTAAGAGCACTACTCTTATTGATAAGTGTGGAATCCTCATGGCCTAATCACCTCCTAAATGCTCTACCTTATTAACACTGTCACACTGGGGATTAAGTTTCAACATAAATTTTGGAGGGGATGAAAACATTCAAACCTTAGCATTTGGTCCCCTGGCCACCCCGAAATGTATGTCTTTATCACAGAATATATTTATTTCATCCCAATAGCCTCAAAAATGCTAATTCATGACAGCATTATCCTTAAAGTCTGAGTTCAAAGTTTCAACTAAAAATTGTTTAAGTCAGAAATGGATGAGGCTCAAGGTCCGATTTATTCTGAGACAAATTCCTTTGCAGCTGTGAGCCTGTATGGACTTCAAAAAGTTATGTGCTTCAAATAAAGTGCTGGGACAAGCAAAGCATAGACATTTCCTTTCCAAAAGGGAGAAGAAAGGAAGAAGGGAGTAACAGGTCCTGAGAACAAAATCCAACAAAGCAAACGATTACATTTTAAGGCTTGAGAATGATCTTCTTTGATTCTGTGCCCAACCTCTGGACACACTGGGGTGGCTCTTGGATCCCCAAGCTCCAGTGGACCCCACTTTCCCCAGCTTTGCCCAGCACAATGCTGCAGCTCTCAGGGATTGGAATCCAGTGCCAGTGGTTCTCCCAGGCTGGAATTCCACATAGATTGTGCTCTATAGTTCTGAAGTCTCAGTGGTGGTCCTGCCCTCATGGCTGTACTAGGCATTATTTACTGGGGGCTCTCTACCGTGGCCATAATCCCCCAACTCCAGCCACTGGGTATTGCCCTAGTGGGGGCTTTCTGAGGCAGCCTTTCCCCTGTGACAGTTTCTCTGCCTGGGCCCTGAGGCTCTCTTAGGTATCCCTTGAAATATAGATGGAGGTGGCAATGCCTGTTTGCATGCTGCTGATAACAAGACATACCTAAGACTGGACAATTTACAAAAGAAAGAGGTTTAATGGACAGAGTTCCACATGGCTGGTGAGGCCTCACAATCATGGCAGAAGGCAAGGAGGAGCAAGTCACGTCTTTCATGGATGGCAACAGGCAAAGAAAGCACTTGTGTAGGGAAATTCCCATTTTTAAAACCATCAGATCTTGTGAGACTCATACACTATCATGAGAACAGTGCCCCCATAATTCAGCCACCTCCGACTGTGTTCCTCCCATGACACATGAGAACTGTGGGGGTTAACAAGATGAGATTTGGGTGGGGACACAGCCAAACCATATCACCTTTATTTCTCTTGCACTGTGGGGGCAGCACCAAGGTTTCCCACCTGTGAGTTCTGGAGCAGCTGCCCAGACTGCAATCTGGGCCAGCATGAACCACAGCTGTGGCAGCTGAGGAACAGTATGCCAGAATGTGGGGAGAAAAACTTTGAGGTGGCCCTGCGGTGAGCCCTGAGGTCCCATGAAGGCTCTGGGCCCCTCCTTTGAAACCTCTCAAGGTCTTGGCACTTTAAGCTTATGATGGAAGTGCTAGCCTCACAGATCTCTAAATTGTCTTCAGAATCGTTCTTTTATTATTGTCTAGATAAATAACACCTGGCTTCCATCAGTCTCTATTAATCTTATCAAACATTTGCTTGACCAAATTCTTGGTGTTTTCTCCCAAACATGCCTTTTAATTCTTTACATTTTGGCCAGGTTGAGAATTTTACAAATCTTTAAGTTCAGCTTCATTTTTTATTTTAAATTCTTTGTTTTTTGCTTTGCTTGTTATAAGCAGTCAAGAGAAACCCTTAACACTTTGCTTAGAGATTTCTTCCACCAAATATCCTAGTTCAGGGGTCCCTAACCCCCAGACGAGAGACTGATACCAGTCTCAATTGCGGGTCCCTATTGCTCGCGATACTGCTTGAGTTCCACCTCCTGTCGCGTTAGCTGTGGCATTAGATTCTCATAGGAACGCGGACCCTACTGTGAACTGTGCATGTGAGAGATATAGGTTGCATACTCCTTATGAGAATCTAATGCCTGATGATCTGTTGTTACCCCTAGATGGGACTGTCTAGTTGCAGGAAAACAAATTCAGGGCTCCCACTGATTCTACAATATGTTGAGTTGTATAATTATTTCATTATATATAATAACATAGTAATCAAAATAAAGTACACAATAAATGTAATGCCGTTGAATCATCCTGAAACACCCCTCCCCCCACCCTTAGTCTGTGGAAAAACTGTTTTCCACAAAACTGGTCCCTGGTGCCGAAAAGGTTGGGGACCACCATCCTAGTTCATTGCTCTTAATTCTGCCATCCACAAGGTACTAGGACATGGACACAATTCATTGAAGTTCTTTGCCAATTGGTAACAAGAATGGCCTTTCCTCCCAGTTTCCAATAAGACACTCCTCATTTCTGTCCGAGACCTCTTCACAATAAACTTTATTGTCCATGTTCTACCAGCATTCTGACCACTTCAGTAATCTCTAAGATTTAGGCTCTCTCTATAGCTCTCTTCTTTTTTGCCCTCATCAGAATAGCCCTTTATGATCTAGCCTCTAGGTCTTATCTAGTTCTATTAATAAAACTGCTTCCACAATTTTAGATACTTGTATAGCAGAATTCCATTTCCTGGTTCCAGTTTCAGTTTTAGTTTGTTTGTGCTGCTATTAACAAAACATCTGAGACTGGATAATGTATAGAGAACAGACGTTTTATTTCTCAACAGTCTGGAGGCTGGAAGTCGAAGATCAAGGTGCTGGCAGGTTCCATGACTGTTAAGGATTCAGTCTCTGCTTCCAAGATGGCGCTGTGAATACTGTGTCATCATCATGTGGTGGAAAGGAAGGAAGAGTAAAAATTGGAGCCAAACTCACTCTTTTAATCTGTACTATAAGAGTGCTAATCCCATTCATGAGGCTGGAGCCCTCATGGCCTAATCACCCACTAAAGGCTTCACTTATTAATACTGTTGCACTGGGGGTTAAGTTTCAATGTGAATTTTGGAGAGGACACAAACATTCAAACCATAGCAGCTCTGATTCTATCATCTAGTTCTTTATATAGTTGTTTTGTATCTGCATTGTCAGAGCATAAACCATAAGCTCTCTCCTGCTTAACCATTATCTATTGTTAGTTTTGCAGATAACTGTGTGACTTATGATCACCGCAAGTCCTTATGTTGATGTCTTTCTAGTTATTTGATTATTTGAAACCTGTTCTGTGGTAGATTCCTCAGGAAGAGTACATGGCACAATATTCTTTAACATTCTTGCATGTTCAAAATTTGTGTACTTTATACTTGGAACTAAATTTTGCTGGGTAGGAAATCTTTGCTAATACTTTCTTTTGTTAAATATCTTAACTATGTGAATCCATTTTCTTTTGGCGTAAAACATTGCTGTGGAAAATTTTAATGCTCATTTATATTTCTTTCCCTTGTAATTCAAGTCCTCCTCTTGCTTAAGGGATTGTTTTCCCTCTTTAAAATTTAAAGGAACATTTTACCAGCATGTTCCTTGGTTTTGGTCTTTCAACGTTAATATTCTAAGGTACGTGGGATGTTCTTTCAATGTATACATTCAAATCTTTTTCTATATCAAAATTTTCTTGAATTATGGTTTTTAGTATTCTGTGTATTTGCTGGATTTTCTTCAGAGACTCCTTTTATCTGCATTTTGGATATTCTTTGCGTATCTTCATATTTGCCATATTTGATATCCTTATTCATCTTTTTATTTCTTCTACATTTAACTTTTTCCTTTTTTATTCTTCGTTTATTTGCACTTCTATTCCTTCTAATTTAGTTTTAATTTTTGAAATTACTTTATTTCTGATACTGAGTTCTTTTGCGTCATTTCTGAGATCTTCTAATTCAGATTTATGTTGTTATTTTATGTCCTATATCCTTTTCTAATGTCTTTTAGCTCATATTGAAATAATATACAGCTTTGTACAGTCAGTTTTGAGAATTCACAGAAAGAAGCTCAACTGTTCCAGCCCATTTAGTCTTTTTTACCACTGGCTGCTTGCACTCACCTGGGATTGGAGAGAGCAGACCCTTCCTTGTTTTAGATGCTCTTCATATCTTGGCTTATGGTGCTTTCTAGTGAATGCTTATTGGCACTTTGGGGTTCTCTATTGCTGAATCCGTCAGATATTACTTAATTGCTTTGTTTAGTTTTTTTTTCCACATAGGTGATGCTACCATGCAGAACTTGTAGCTACCGACTGTGCTGTTATTTATAGATCTTTCCAGCGTCTCTCCCAACTCTTTTTTAAAAAGGAAATAAAATAGTTCATACTTATTTTTTGCACCTAATTTCCTGTCATTCTCTATTACGAATTGCTTGATTCATGTATTTCGCTTAGACCATTTAATTTACATAGGGTGAACTATTGGTTACCGAGTCCTCACTATGTACCAGACATGCTGAGAATTTTATATGTATTTTATATAATCCTAACCGCTCATCCCTTAGCGTAAGGTAGTAGTATGTCTTTTCATAGGTATTAGAAACTAAGTACAGATTCAGTAAGCTATGTAAGGTCATGTAAAAAATGGAGGTTAGGTTTAAACCAAGTGTATCAACTCCATGTTTTTTCCAGTAGACTGTACATCCTCCATGACCAGTAATATTGTTTGGCTCTGTGTCTCATCTTGTAGCACCCATAATTCCCGTGTGTTGTCTGGGATGCCCACTGCGAGATGATTGAATCATGGGGCCAGGTCTTTCCTATGCTGTTTTCATGATAGTGAATGGGTCTCACAAGATCTACTGGTTTTAAAAATAGGAGTTTCTCAGCACAAGCTCTCTTTCTTTGCCTGCTGCCATCCACGTAAGTTGCGACTTGCTCCTTCTTGCCTTCCACCATCACTGTGAGGCCTCCCCAGCCACGTGGAACTGTGAGTCCAGTTAAACCTCTTTCTTTTGTTGATTGCCCAGTCTCCGGTATGTCTTTATCAGCAGCACGAATATGGACTGATACAATCAATTTATTTTCTTTGAACTGTTTACTCCTTTCCAGTTTATCTTCTGGGGAGTTTGGTTTTGTTTTTGTTTGTTTCAAATTTATTTATTTTAAAAATTGACATATAAACAACATGCCAGTGTGTTTTTCTTTTACATGACAATGGTTTTCCTATCAGACAGCTCTGATCGTGTTGCTTTTTTTTTTTTTTTAGCAATTTTTAGTTGTTCTCCTGTACCTTTAAAAAAAAACTTAAAAGTTTTTTAGCATGAAATAAAAGTCATCTAAGGAACTCGCTCTTTTTACTTCCTGTACACTCATTTCTTGATCCCAGGGTATTTATTTAATTCTGAATTACCGGTAGTTCTTTCTGTATAGAATAAATTACTTTCTTATTTGCCTGCTGAACTTCTTTTCAACCTTTAAGAGATAGGGGTCTTGCTGTGTTGCTCAGACGGGGGTGCAATGGCACAGTTATAGCTCACTGCAGCCTCAGCTTCCCAGGTTCAAGTGATCCTCTCACATCAGCCTCCCGAGTAGCTGGGACCACAGGCAGGTGCCACCATGCCTCTTTTTTTTTCTGTTGTTGTTGTTGTTGTTGAGATGGAGTCTTGCTTTGTCGCTGAGGCTGGAGTGCAGTGGCATAATCTTGGCTCACTGTAACCTCCGCCTTCCAGTTTCTTTATTTTTTCTTTTTTTTTAATTACTTTTAAAATAGGGTTTCACCATGTTGGTCAGGCTGGTCTTGAACTCCCAACCTCAGTTGATCCGCCCGCCTTGGCCTCCAAAGTGCTTGGATTACAGGCGTGAGCCACCACGCCTGGCCGCCTCCCAGTTTCAAGCGATTCTCCTGCCTAGGTCTCCTGAGTAGCTGGGATTACAGGTGTGAGCCACCACAGCTGGCTAATTTTTGTTAATTTAGTAGAGACAGGGTTTTGCCATGTTGGCTAGGCTGGTCTTGAACTACTGGATCAAGTGATTCTCCTGCCCTGGGCTCCGAAAGTCCTGGGGTTACAGACACAAGCCACCGTGCCTGTGCCTGGCCCATTCATCACTTCTAAAGATAGTCGTAATACCAGTCAGAATGGTATTTTGGTTTTCTAAAGGATCCGTTGCTTTTGTTCAATTAATGTTTTACTTTATCAACTTTGAGATACCATAGACATCTACATGATTGTGAGTTTATTTTCCTTACCTAAAATGTTGATTTTGTCTTGTCAATTTTTTGATATCTATTATATATATATGTTTGTATGTATATACATACACAGTTAAATGTCATGTAATTTTTTTCAGAAATGCGAGATAAAATGAGAAAATGGAGAGAAGAAAACTCACGAAATAGTGAGCAAATTGTGGAAGTTGGAGAAGAATTAATTAATGAATATGCTTCTAAGCTTGGAGATGATAGTAAGTACTTTTATGCAGGTTCAGTACATGTCTCATTTATGGACTGTTTTAACTTCTTTCATTTATGATTTTTATAGTTGTTGTATTAATCTTCTCTGTGACTTCTTGTCCCAAGAATTTTAATGATAGTTTATTTTGAGAAGGATTTATAATTGCCTGGTAGTAATAAAGCTATGGCATTTTGTTTTAAAGCTCACAGGGCTGCCAGATGTCTAGGCAAAATGTATTGTGTAAGGACTCTTTTAAAACAGTAAATGTATTAAATAGTTGGAGATTTTAACATTATATTAACATATTTACACTGTTGAAACATATAAGAATGTGTTCTTAGTTTCAGAGATAATACAGTAAATCAATTTTCAGTTCTAAGTAATAATTCTCTGGAAATATCAGAAACTAGAATTCGTTAATTTCAATTTGGGTTATGTTTTTAAATATTAAATTTAGATTTTTTTCCCCCCCGTGTATATCTAGTTTGGATCATATATGAACAGGTGATGATTGCTGCACTAGACTATGGTCGGGATGACTTGGCATTGGTAGGTATTTAAATGAAATATATATTTAATCTGCTTCATGAATTGTATACTGTAGTTAAGACTTAATGTATGGCTTTTACTGAATGCTTTCTATAGCTGGTTTTGAGTGCTGCTCTGAACAGTAAATGGAACTAACTAGATATTTTAGGACAAAGTATCTTAAATCTTTTGAATAGTTCTGAGAAGTAGGTATCTGCTATCCCAGTTTTACTGGAAAGATTTAGTCGCTGAAATTTATCTCCTTAGTAGGTGACTTATTCTGTTTTATAGAGTTTAAAATAAAAAGCAAAGTTTGAAACAATTTTCTCTTTTGGCTTCTTGAATGACTTTCATAGACTATAATGTTCAATATTGTTACACAATATTATAAACATACATAAGAAAATTCTGACATATAGAATATAACTTAAAATACTAATAATGTTTGGCCAGATGCAGTGGCTCACATCTGTCTGTAATGCCAGCACTGTGGAAGACTGAGGGAGGTGGACCACCTGAGGTCAGGAGTTTGAGACCAGCCTGGCCAACATGGTGAAATCCCATCTGTACTAAAAATAAAAATAATTAGCTAGGTATGGTGTAGCGTGCCTGTAGACCCAGCTACTCAGGGGGCTGAGGCAGGAGAATCGCTTGAACCTGGGAGGCAGAAGTTGCAATGAGCTGAGATTGTGCCATTGCACACCAGCCTTAGCAGCAGAGCGAAACTCCATCTCCAAAAAAAAAAAAAAAAAAACCAAATACTAATACTGCTTTTAAAATAACACTATAATGATACCTGTATTTTTGGACTCATGTGAGGCATGAAGCTAAATGCTTTACATCATGCTTTTATTGAGCCCTCATAATTATTTCTTGATTTGTGTTTGATGTTATTATTCATTTTATAAATCAGGAAGCAGAGGTGTCTATTCTGTTGTTCTTATCATCTTGAATTCTTAAGTACCACTTCATGCTGCCTCCATATTTAAACTGAAAGGAAATATACAAAAACAAAAAATAGAAATACCTGAAAAAAATTCACATCTGAATTAGTATTGTCCTTTTCAAGGTTGGTTTGGCTATACATGTAATTCCAGAGGAGCTGTTAGCGGTGAAAACATTCCAGAAAACCTTTGTTGGATTATCTTCAGAACCTATGAGCCATAGTCTTTTGAATATCCATAGATGTGGCAGTTTTACATCTTGAGAGAAGTTTTTATTTATTTATTTATTTAAATAGCCAAATGCCACTTGATAAAGTAGGAGGTCAGGTTAGATAATACTATTGAATATCCATAGAGGTGGCAGTTTTACATCTTGAGAGAAGTTTTTATTTATTTATTTTTTTTAAATAGCCAAATACCACTTGATAAAGTAGGAGGTCAGATTAGATAATACTATTGATTAATAAAGCAGGATATCCTATTAAGCGGTAACTTTTTAATGGTTAAGATTATTTATACAGTTAGCTTGCTTTACTGACCTAGTAATATGATTTTGCTTGATGTCAAATAAATGAACATATCTTCACTTTTGACTAACTTGAATATTTTTCTTAGTGTGGCAAATTTCAGCCACAAACTTTGAAGTTATATTTCAAAATCATATTAAAACTTATTTTATTACCAGTTAATAGTTTCATCAGTAGTTAATGGCATTGTTTTGGTCACTCATGCATTAGGATGCTTCAATGGACCATTTATATAATCTTTAACATTTCTAGGACGTCGAGAACTTAGAATCCTTCATATGTTGCTGAGGACATAGATACTCAATAAATATTTGATTATTTAGTTAGTCAAGTTGATGAGTCAATTATAGATACTTGTTCAAAGAAATTGGTATTCCATTAATTTAATGTCTGTATTTTCTGATCCCAAATCAGGATACGTTGATTGAAAGGATGATTGATTAATAAAAAATTTCAACAGGGCAAAATTAAACACTGTTAATATTATTTGCTAGGAACTTGAGATGACTACTAAAAAACTTAGTTTTTACCAGAAGAATGCTTCTGCTGTAATTATGAAGAAAACACCAAGTGCTGTTGTCATTTAAGTCGGGGCCCAACATGTCATAGAAGTAGTTTTTAAGGAGGAATAATGTGATAGTAGTACATGAAGAATTATTAGTGGATATCATAATCAGCTCATTTTCCTGGTTAAGAGCATGATTGGTTTCTGAGAACTGATTGTTGCCTTCACTGTAATGTCATAGATCTTTCAATCCATTATTTTTTTACTGATTAATTTCACTTCATGTTATTAGAGGAGGCTAAGGAAATTATTCAGGAAAATACATTGAAGACTACATACACCATTCTTTATTGCCTTTTTAATATATATAATGTAATTATTACTCAACTCTTATTTTTTCAGTTTTGTCTTCAAGAGCTAAGAAGACAGTTCCCTGGCAGTCACAGAGTCAAGCGATTAACAGGCATGAGATTTGAAGCCATGGAAAGGTAACCAAATCTTGTCAACAGTGTGATCCTATTAAAACTGGCAGGCATGGAGCCTGTTAATCACGGTAGTGTTAATTTTTTTTTAATTTCAGACACTAGAGTGTGTGAAGTACTGTCTCATTGTGGCTTTAATTTACATTTTTTGAAGATTAATGAGGTTAAAAACCTGGTCCTGTCTGCTTAGATATTCAAATAACTTCTTTCTGAAATATCTTCTTTACCCCTTTACAAAATTGGGTTGTTTCACCTTTTTTACTGATGATTTGTAGGAGTTCTTTATATATTCTGGATAAAAACTTTGTCAGATATATGTGCTGTGAATATTTCTCCCTATTTTCTTGCTTCAATATTTTATTTTGTAAATGATGCCTTGTGAAGTAGAGAAGTTTTTAATTCTGATGAAATTCAGTTTATCATTTTTTTAATGGTTAGTGATTTTTGTGTCCTGTTCAATAATTCTTTTCCTACTTCAATGTCTCAACAATATTCGGTAGTGTCTTCTAGACGTAGGAACATTTTAAATTTATGATTATTTTTAATTCATAAGAGTGCTTTCAGAGTATTTTTCTTTTTGCCGTCTGCTTTTTAAAATTTTATTTTCAGTACTTCTAGATAATTGATTGTGCTGTACAGTTCAACTGTGTCCTTATATTTTGTCTATTAATTACTAATAAAGGAATATGGAAGTCTCCAACTTTAATAGCGGATTCATCTATTTCTCCTTGCAGTTCTATTAGTTTTTGCCTCACGTATTTTGATGTTCTATTGTTAAGGATTTTTGTGTTTTTCATGAGTATGAGCGCTTTATATTATGTAATGCCCCTCTTTATCCCTCCTAATTTTTCTTGCTCTGAAGTCAGCTTAAATGTAGCTCCTGAGCTTTCTTTTGATTAGTATTAGGGCATATCTTTCTCCTTCCCTTTACTTTTATTCTATTATAACTTTGTATTTAGAGGGTTTTGTGTAGACAGCATTTAGTTGGGTCATGTTTGTAAATCCACTTTGATAGTCTCTGTCTTTTTATTGGTATACTTAAACTATTTACATTTAAAGTTAATAAAGTTGTTTTAATATCTGCCATATTCATAAATTTTCTATTGATTGTTCTTGTTATTTTTTTCTTTTGTCATTTCTGTTTTCTGCCTTCTCTGATTTAATTGAGAATTTATACGATTTCATTTTTTCTGTCTCTCAATATATTCTTTTTAAATTTTTAAATAGCTGTCTGAGAGATTGCAATATATATTTACAACTATTCAAGTCAGCTTTCAAGCAATACTATACTGATTGACAGGCAAATACCTTACAACAGAGTATTTTTAATTCCTCTTTTTTGTCATTTGTAACACTGCTTTCATTCATTTCACTTATTCATAAACCATAATTACCAAATACATTGTTGCTGTTACTATTTTGAGCAAACTGTTATCAGATCAATAAGAATTAGAAAAATAAAAATTTTATTTTACCTTTATTCATTTTCTAATGCTCTTCCTTCCTTTATATAGATCAAAGGTTCTGACCAATATCATTTTCCTTTTATCTGAAGAGCAGCTTTTAACGTTTCTTGCAGGGCAGGTCTGCTAACAGCAAATTGCTTTAATTTTTGTTTGTCTGGAGTATATTTCTCTGTCACATAAATATTTCCCTACTCTTTTCTTGTTTGCATGGTTTCTGAAGAGAAGTCTGATATAATTCTTATCCTTGTACCTGTATAAGTAATGTGTTTTTTTCTTCTGGCATCTTTTAAAATTTTCTCTTTGTTTTTGATTTTCTGTAGTTTGAATATGTTATACATAAGTATAGATTTTTTGGTATTTATTCTGCTTGATGTTCTTAGAGCTTACTTGATCTGTAGTTTTGTGTGTCTATTACAAGTTTAGGAAAAATTTTAACCATTAATACTTCAAACGTTTCCAATATTTCTTTTTTCCTTCTAGTATTCCCATTACATATATGTTACATCTTTTGTAATTGTACACACTTCTTGGATATTGTGTTCTATTATTTAGTTGGTTTTGTCTTCTTATTTCAGTTTTGAAAATTTTTATTGACAATTCTTCAATCTCCTGACTCTTTTGGGTTATGTCCAGTCTACTAATAAGCCCAAGCCCATCAAAGGCATTCATCATTTCTTTTACATTGTTTTAATTTCCAGTATTTTATTTTGATTTCTTTTTTAGAGTTTCCATCTCTCTGTTTACGTTACCCACCTGTTTTTACATCTTGTTTATTTTTCCATGAAAATACATAACCATCTTTTAAATTCCTAGCCTGTTTATGACAATACTTCTGCTATGTCTGCATCTAATTCTGATGGTTTTTCTGTCTCTTCAGCTTGTATGACTGGTTTTTACTTTTGTACTTTGGATAAATTGAATTAATTTTTTTTTTAAGGAAATTTTCTGTAAGTACTATATACATGATTTGCTTTACTTAACGAAGTAAGACTATAGTAAACATTTAGTGTTCTGCGAAGATGGGAAGACTTCAATAACAATTATAAATGCATTTAAATTAAAAGATTAAAGCCACTTTAATTTTTTTCTGTATTTACTATTCGTCACCATATTTTTAAGGTAATAATTGTAGGTGTTTCTTTTTCTTTTTAAATAGATATGATGATGCTATACAGCTGTATGATAGGATTTTACAAGAAGATCCAACTAACACTGTAAGTTGGCAGATTGTCTTGAAAAAAATCTAAAGTTTAATTTAAAAGATAAAATTAATTCTTTGAGGAAATAATGGAAAGATACATAAGGAACCTGGTTTTATATTTTTAATTTTTTATTAAAATATTTTTGTTTTAAATTTTAAATAGTTCACGATGGGCCACATTTTATTTAAAATAGATTTAAGACTCTCCAATAAAATTTGACTTCTGTAAGATATCTTATTAGAAAAGTGGGCTAGTTAAGATTTGGAAAGAGCAGACTATGTGTTTGCATAAAACATTTTGAAGTTTATGAAAAACTAAGTTGTTTAGTTTGTGCAGTTACTTTTTAATTGTCTTAATGTAAAATAAAAGAAGCCATTTCAGTAATTAGTATATGGAATTAATGAAGGCATTTTGTTTTGTTTTTGCTTTTTTCTGCCTTATACATGAGTAAGAAGAAATATATACCCCTTTAATTTACCATAATTTTGAAAAAGTATTTTAGTTTATTGGAGAGAATATTTGTTCTAAAGATACCTATATAGCAGTATATTTGTTTGAAAAATACCCTGGTGAATTCTGTTTTTAATGCTGGGAGCACTGTGGTTTATTACCATAATAGCTTCCCTCAGACTTAACCTTTCAACTAAAAAGTTACAGAGAGACTTTAGTCATTTTAGTGTTTCCTGGTGAGCCACATTTTATTTTAAATAGATTTAAGACTCTCCAATAAAATTTGACTTCTAGAAGATATCTTATTAGAAAAGGGGGCTAGCATTAGTCATTTTAATGTTTTGTGTCAATATTTCCTTGCACACATATGCCTGCTAAATTAAATATTTCTAAATTTTTTTTTTTTTTTTTTTTTTTTTTTTTTTTTTGAGATGGAGTTTCATTCTCATTACCCAGGCTGGAGTGCAGTGGCATGATCTCGGCTCACCGCAGCCTCCGCCTCCTGGGTTCAGGCAATTCTCCTGCCTCAGCCTCCTGAGTAGCTGGGATTACAGGCATGTGCCACCATGCCCAGCTGAATTTTTGTATTTTTAGTAGAGACGGGGTTTCACCATGTTGACCAGGATGGTCTCGATCTCTTGACCTCGTGATCCACCCACCTGGGCCTCCCAAAGTGCTGGGATTACAGGCGTGAGCCACCGCGCCCGGCCTCTAAATTTTTTAAACAAAAACCAGGTTGAGTTTTTTTTTCCTTTTATAGAGGAAGAAATTGTTCTATTAACACAATAAAGATACATGAAGTTTTTCTATTACTTGGCAAGTATTTCTTTTAAAATAGACATTTTAAAAATCTTACATAATATCTGACTGTAGATTTTAAGATGTAAAATGCTTGGTAATTGAACAACAGTAACTTGATGTCTGTAGTTCCTAGAGCATATTCCTAGGCATTGATCATAATTGATATTCTGTAGTAATACTTAGGTATTATAGTAGTTGGTATGTTCCTTAAATGATAGTTGCTTACTTTTAATCTTTTCCCACCCCAGGGAGATTTTCTGTGAAAACTTCCTAGAGGGATATGTGTGTGTGTGTGTGTGTGTGTGTGTGTGTGTGTGTGTGTGTGTGTGTGTGTGTGTGTGTATTAGTCTGTTTTCATGTTGCTGATAAAGACATACCTGAGACTGGGCAATTTACAAAAGAAAAGTGTTTATTTGACTTACAGTTGCACATGGCTGGGAAGACCTCACAATCACAGCAAAAGGCAAGGAGGAACAAGTCACATCTTCTGTGGATGGCAGCAGGCAAAGGAAGCTTGTACAGGGAAACTCCCATTTTTAAAACCATCAGCTCTCATGGAACTCACTCGCTATCACAAGAACAGTATAGGAAAAACTCAACCCCATAATTCAGTCACCTCTCACTGGGTTCCTCCCACAACATGTGCAAACTGTGGAGTTACAATTCAAGATGAGATTTGGGTGGGGACATAACCAAACCATATTATTCTTCCCCAGGCCCCTCCCAAATCTCATATTTTCACAAATTCAAAACCAATCATGCCTTCCCAGCAGTCCCACAAAGCCTTAACTAATTTCAGCATTAACTCAGAAGTCCACAGTCCAGCATTTTATCTGAGACAAGGCAAGTGTCCTCCACTTATGAGCCTGTAAAATCAAAGGCATGTTAGTTACTTCCTAGATACAATGGGGGTATAGGCATTGGGTAAATACCGCCATTCCAAATGGGAGAAATTAGCCACAACAAAGGGGCTATGGGCCCCATACAAGTCTGCAATCCAGCAGGGCAGTCAAATCTTAAAGCTCCAAAATGATCTTTGATTCCATGTCTCACATTCAGGTAATGCTGATGCAAGAGGTAGGTTCCCATGGTCTTGAACAGCTCCATCTCTGTGGCTTTGCAGTTTACATCTTCCCTCCCAGCTGCTTTCCCAGGCAGGTCATGAGTGTCTGTAGCTTTTCCAGGTGCACGGTGCAAACTGTTGGTGGAGATACCATTCTGGGGTCTGGAGGATGTTGGCCCTCTGTACGGCTCCACTAGGCATTCCCTGGGTAGGGACTGTGTGTGGGGGCTCCTACGCCACATTTCACTTCCACACGGCCCTAGCAGAGGTTCTCCATGAGAGCCCTGCCCCTGCAGCAAACTTCTGCCTGGATACCCAGGCATTTCCATACATCCTTTGAAATCTAGACGGAGGTTCCCAAACTTCAATTCTTGACTTCTGTGCACTCACAGGCTCAAACCATGTGGAAGCTGCTAAGGGTTGGGCTTGCATCCTCTGAAGCTAGGCTCGAGCTCTATGTTAGCTCTTTTCAGCCACGTTTGGAGTGCCTGGTATGCTAGGCACCAAGTCCCTAGGTTGCACATAGCATGGGACCTTGGGTCTAGCCCATACCACCTTTTCCTGTTAGGCTCTAGGCCTGTGATGGGAGGGGCTGCCATGAATACCTCTGACATGCCCTGGAGGCATTTCCTCTGTTGTCTGTGGAATTAACAATTGGCTCCTTGTTACCTATGCAAATTTCTGCAGCTGGCTTGAACTTCTCCTCAGAAAATGGGATTTTCTTTTCTTTATATATATATGTGTGTATGTGTGTGTGTGTGTATGTGTATATATATATATATATATGGGGTACATTTAGGTACATTTAGGTTCTGGGGTACATTTGAAGAACATGCAGGATTGTTGCATAGGTACATACATGGCAGTGTGGTTTGCTGCCTCCATCCCCATCACCTATATCTGGCATTTCTCCCCATGTTATCCCTCCCCAACTCCCTACCTCACTGTCCCTCCCTTAGTCCCCCCACCAACAGACCTCAGTGTGTGATGCTCTCCTCCCTGTGTCCATATGTTCTCATTATTCAGCACCCACCTGTGAGTGAGAACACGTGGTGTTTGATTTTCTGTTCTTATGTCAGTTTGCTGAGAATGATGGTTTCCAGGTTCATCCATGTCCCTACAAAGGACACGAACTCATCGTTTATTATACCTGCATAGTATTCCATGGTATATATGTGCCACATTTTCCCTGTCCAGTCTATCATTGATGGGCATTTGGGTTGGTTTCAGGTCTTTGCTATTGTAAACAGTGCTTCAGTGAATATACGTATGCGTGTCTTTATAATAGAACGATTTATAATGCTTTGGATGTATACTCAGTAATGGGATTGCTGGGTGAAATGGACTTTATATTTCTCGGTCCTTGAGGAATCGCCACACTGTCTTCCACAATGGTTGAACTAATTTACACTCCCACCAACAGTGTAAAAGTGTTCCTATTTCTCCACATCTTCTCCAGTATCTGTTGTCTCCAGATTTTTTAATGATCGCCATTCTTACTGGTGTGAGATGGTATCTCAGTGTAGTTTTGATTTGCATTTCTCTGAAGACCTGTGATGAGGAGCATTTTTTCATATGTTTTTTGGCCTCATATATGTCTTCTTTTGAAAAGTGTCTGTTCATACCCTTTGCCCACTTTTGAATGGGTTTATTTTTTTCTTGTAAATCTCTTTTAGTTCTTTGTAGATTCTGGATATAAGTCCTTTGTCAGATTTCCTTTTCTATTGCATTGTCAGGCTGCAAACTTGCTGAACTTTTATTCTCTGCTTCCCTTTTAAAACTGAAAGCTGTTAACAGCACCCAAGTCACCTCTTGAATGCTTTGCTTCTTAGAAATTTCTTTTATCAGATACCCTAAAGTATCTCTCTCAAGTTCAAAGTTCCACAAATCTGTAGGGCAGGGGCAAAATGCCGCCAGTCTCTTTGCTAAAACATAGCAAGAGTCACTTTTGCTCCAGTTTCCAGCAAATTCCTCATCTCCATCTGAGACCGCCTCAGCCTGGATTTCATTGTCCATATCATTATTGACATTTTGGGCAAAGTCATAAACAAGTCTTTAGGGAGTTATAAACTTTCCCACAGCTTCCCATCTTCTGAGCCCTCCAAACTGTTCCACCCTCCGCAGGTACCCAGTTCCAAAGTTGCTTCCAAATTTTCAGCTATCTCTTTAGCAACTCCTCACTCTACTGGCACCAATTTACTGTGTTAGTCTGTATACATGCTACTGATAAAGACATACCCAAGACTGGACAATTTACAAAAGAGAAAGGTTTATTAGACTTACAGTTTCATGTGGCTGGAGAGGCCTCAAACTCATGGCAGAAGGCAAGGAGGAGCAAGTCACATCTTACATGGATGGCAGCAGGCAAAGAGAGCTTGTACAGAGAAACTCCTGTTTTAAAACTATCAGATCTTGTGAGACTCATTCACTATCATGAGAACAGTGCAGGAAAGACATGCCCCCATAATTCTATCACCTCCCACTGGGTTCTTCTATTGATGCATGGGAGTTGTGGGAGTTACAATTCAAGAAGAGTTTTGGGTGGTGACACAGCCAAACCACTATATGAGTGAGAGAGAGAGAGAGAGAGAGAGAGAGAGTGTGTGTGTGTGTTGTTGTAGATAGCTAAGAACTTTATTTTGTGAAGATTCTCAGAATATAGAAAGTTGAAGGAAAAGTTTTAACAGCTGCAAACCAATCTGTAGTAAAAAAAAAAAAAAGATAGCTTCTATAAGCTTATGTAGATACTGACAGTAAAAAGAGTTCAAATAGGAAAGTTTTTGAATAATTTCGTAATCTAACAATTTTAGTAGCTTACCATCTGTCTTAGTTCAACAGTTTCTTATAAAAAGCACTCATTGTTTTTTTCTGAAGATTTTCTCATGTACTTATTTTCTTACTTTAATTATAAGACTTCATCATGATTACAAATATACTAATTTTTCACTTAGCCATAGATTGAAAAAAACGAAATCAAGTTTCTGAACAGTTTCTGAATTTTATTTTTTCTTAAATCAATATAATTTAAGTCAATTTTGGAATTAGGAGTATAATATTTTACTTCCGTCTCAGCTTAAATTGGGATTCTTTAATTTATTTCACTTCTTTAGAATATAAGATAATATGTAATTATTATGTAGCTCTGTCTTTGTAATACCTTTCATATTTTATGGCTTTTTGTGACTTTTAAAACTGGCTAAAAGGGAAATCCAAATGGTTCCCCTCATAGAATATGTATGAAGTGGTACAAGTTGAACATCCTTCACCTGAAAATTTATAATCCAAAGTGTTCTAAAATTCAACTCTTTTTGAAGAATGAAATAATGTCACAGGCCATCCCTGATCTCTTGTGATGAGTCACAGTCAAAACACAAAATATTGTTTTCTCCCCAAAATTGTTTAACATTGTATAAAAGTGTTACCTTCAGGCTGTGTGTATTAGGTGTGTAGGAAATGTAAACCAATTTTGTGTTTAGAGTTGGATCCTTTTTGCTGTGATATCTAATACATACAGAAATATTCCAAAATTTGAAAATATCTGAGATGCGAAACACTTCTAGTTTCAAGCCTTTTGGTTAAGGGATACTCATCTTGTAGTAACTAGGTCCCTTAGTGGTTAGGTAAACATTTGAGAGCAAGATGACTTAATTCAGCTTTGCTAAATGTATTATTCTTTTATCAAAGATTATCTAATCTTTTCTCAGTCTCTTCTTTCCTTCTGTAAACATTTATTGAATACCTGCCATGAACCATTAAAGAGTTGCTCTAAGAGTAGAAATTCTGTTTCTGTCCCTGTATCCTTAGCACTGTGCTAGACATTGAAGGAGAAAACAAAACCATAAAAGACCTAGAACTAATAAAGTCTATTAGTAGGCTTCACTAATATGCAACAATTAAAGTTACTGTGTAGAAGACATCATCGTTTCTTTTTCCAAAGCAACTTTAATATCTCAAAGGTGGGAAAGTTAATCCTAATGCATAGCTGTAGTTCAGACGTTTACTGTTGTTCTCTGCGTTGTCAAAAAGTGATCACGTGACCTTTTTATTTGTCTTATGCCTCTGTTTCTGGATATCCAGTATAGAAATAAAATTGTTCGTTGAAGCTTTAAGCTGCTCTGCTTCCTACACATATGCATTCATTATTCTTTCAGAGAACATTTGTTGAGTGCTTGCAGTGTGCTTGGTGGTGGGAACACAAGGATGAATTAGATAGCATCTTTGCCTTTTCTATGCTTTTAGTGAGGTAGCATGATGTGATGAACATGCTGTAGACTTTGAAACTATTTTATTAAATTCTCTTTCTTTGGTGGCTTGCTGCATGAGTTTTGAGTCTGGAAGGCCTTAAAAGATGAGTGTGACTTAAATGACACAAAGACATTGTATCCCAAGTGAATGCATGAATAAGCCTTAGCATTATTAAACTACAAGTCCTGCTTATGAAAGAAAGAATAATGTAATTAGAATGGAAGTTTAAAAATGTTTTATTTGAGAGAGTGATGAAATGGCATGCCCTCTCCCCATCTGTCTTTTTTAAAGTTCTGAATACTCTATTGAGAAAGTTTTACTCATGTTAAAAATTGCAGACAATATAAAATATATGTGGTTAAAAAATAAGTCTGTTCCCTTACCCCCTGGCTCAGGTCCTCCTTCCCTTACGCAAGCACTGTTAATGCGTTTTCTATGTGATCTTTGGAGTTTTTTCATGCACAAATAGGAGTGTGTGTGTCTGTGTGTGTGTGTGTGTGTGTGTGTGTGTGTATGTATTTATTCCTCTGATCGGGATAATGGTTAGAAATGCAAATGTGGTATGCTCTGTGTAACAATATATTTTAAAGATCTTGCCATGTCAGCACATCCTTTACATTATCCTGTTGACTGGCTATACAGTATTGCAGTGCATGGATATATAGTTCCTTGTCTTCATGAAAAAGTTACTTTAACAAAGTCTCCTTGGTGAACCTTTAGGTTGATTCTGATGTTGCTCTCAGAAACAGTTTTTCAGTGGATGTCATTTGTGGGATGAATCTTTAGAAGTGAAATATCTGGTTCAGGAGGTCCTTGCATTTTAAATTTTGATTGATGTTACCAAATTTCCTTTTAAAAAGGCTTTTTATTCATCTGTATCCACTTTTCTATGGTTTATGAGAGTGCCACTTTCCCCATGTCCTGCCGTATGGTATATTGCGAGCTTTTTTCTCTGACTAGTTGTCAGTCTCATTGGTTAAAAATGTTATTTTATAATTTCATTATAAGTACGGCTGAACTTCTTTTAATATGTTTAAATAGCCATTTGTATTTTTCTTTCCAAGCTGTCTTTTACACCTTTTTCAAATTTCGTTTCTCCTCTGATAAAGAGAAGCAAGGTTCTGGTGCTCTGTCTAGTTATCCTCCTCCTGCACTGATTTACCTCTGAGGAAAAAACAATATTTTATACCTCTGAGTTGATTCATTGTACAGAGTAGCTAGAAGTACAAAAAGAAGGTCTCTATTTGTGAACAACTTGGTATATTATACTGAAAATTTTTAATTTTTATTCTTAGAGAATGGAGAACGAAGTCAAAGTTTGATTAGGTAAATACCATCAATTATTTTTCAGAGATAACTTGTCATCTATATAGGATATATTTTGGAGGAGATGAGAAGGGATATGTAATTTGGAGGCTGTTCTGTCTTAGGCTAGAGATTATGGGAATCTAAAACTAAGGTGGAATTGGAGGGGATTGGGCTATTATCAGCTTTTACTATTTGTATTACTCCAGTACCAGTTTTAGCTCTTTTTTTTTTTTTTTTTTTAAATGATTGACGTTTCATACTTTCAGTCTTCCTTAAGGGAAAAAAAATTACATCCATTGAGTGGAACAGTACCCAGCATTTGGTGGGCTTTCAGTGAATACTTGTTGAAGGAATAACTTTCAGAAAGCAGAGTAATTATTGTCTTGTAGTTGATTTCATACTTTAGAAAGATCAGATTTTGTCCTGAATTGTGAACTCTGCCTATTGTGATATATAGTATTTGAAGTTTTATTTATGAATTAGATGTAATTTCCTCTGTGCCAAGGTTAAAAATGCTTTTTTTTTTTTTTTTTTTTTTTTGGCGAGGGAAGTGGAGCTGATTTTATTCAGGCTTCTCACAGTGGTTAGAGCCACTCTGTCTTCAGAACAGTCACAGCACAGGACATGTGTCACTGAGGCTACCTAGAAAAGTCTGACCAGCTGAATCTTATTGCTTAAAATACACATATTCACAAAAGCTGATAAATTGTAACATGCCTCATACAGGAATGTGTTTGCATTTGCAAATGTCCTGACTGGATGTAGCACCAAATCCTCCACCAGCCTTCCTCATTCACCTGGAAAACCAATGTCAATCACATCTTCCTGGCCTCCTAACTATTCCTTCAATTCCCTATTAAATCTCTCTCTGAGAAGGGTAGTCTCCTCTAGCAGGGGCCAGACTGTGATGGGGAATTAAGCTCAGCTCTGCAGGTTGCATTTTGGTCTTCTCCCTCTTCTCGTGCCTTGAGGGTAAGATGCTGCAGTGAATCACACAGTTAACACAACCAGTTCCCCACCGTAACTGTTGAAAGAAACTTGAGAGGGTCAGAATACATCCATTTGATCAGTAGTTAACTGAAAAAGGGTTCATTTTGGTAAAACTTGTTCCCCTTTGATACGTTTCAGAGAGTTATTTGGGAATCTTTAAAAAACGTAAAGAAAAGGCATCGGAGGGCTTTGACACACTCTGGCCGACTCTATACGCCAGCCTACTTGTGCCCATTGGATTCAGCGGAGGGAGGCAGGCCCTGCACTACTTCCAGTGCCCACAAAGCCTCCTCCTGGCTCTTCTGGGCAGGGCTGTCATCTGGGCCACGGCTACTTCAAGTCTGTCATTGAAGATCCAATTAAGCTCCTTTCTGAAATTCTACCTTCTGTCCCAAGTGGTTGTGGACACCTCCAGGGGTTGGTACCAAGTACCAAGCACAGCCACGGGGGGTGTCAGACTCAGAGCATATTTCCCTTTATAGGGAACAGAACACAGGCCTCTGCATGATCGTGGAGCAGTGTTCAGATTGCAGTGATGAGTAGAGTAAAACCTCTACTTTGAGCGCAGTATCTTTGGTAAACACAGGGCACTGCGGTCAACAGTGCTGCTGAATACATGCCAGTACACAGTCAGACATTTGTTCCATAAACAGTAAATGCATAAGACCAATTACCTTGAGAGGGCATCTTGTTCCAGAAGATGCTTTTAAAATGCCACATTTTTCAGGGTTCTAGGTATGAAGCTTGGAGGTAGGGAACCTGTATTCTGCTTTCCTTTTTCTGGTCAATGGTCCAGTTCCTTCTGGGTCCCTGAGTCTGGAGTGAGACAGGAGAGAGGTTCTAGATTGTATTTTGCTGGTAGGTCTTAGTCCTTTAATCCTTTTCTAGGTTGTATCTCTTCCCCAAGTAGCCTATTTAAATATAAAAAAAAGTGTTATGTCTTTTAGAAAAAAATTGTTAGCTAGCCCTATTCTGTGTAAGATTATAGAAGACATGTAGCCAGTTGGATGAAGATTTATTCATGGTCTTTAAAAGTTTGAAACAAATTATATAGATCCCCATTTATTGTTTTGCACTAGTATATATAACTTTCGTTGGAAAAATCTTACAGAAGGATGACTGTTCCAATCCTAGTCTTCCTTCAGGGTCTAGCTGTCTGTAGCAACCTCCCCTTTGATTGTTTCAGTAAAAATCACAATAACCTTTATGCTCACTCTGAATGTTAAAAAATACTGTACCTTTATAGTTGTTCCTTCTCAATTTTATTTATATTATATTTAACACACATTTCACTTAAAAGATGAATTCTTTGAGGCCAGGGATTGAACCTTATGTATCGATGCTCATTGAAGAGAATAGAATAGGATCTATGTTGTTGGCCAGCTGATTTACTTTTGAATAATGGAGTAAATTGTTTGTGGTTCATAGTATTCTTTTAGTAGCGCGTTTTTCACTATCATACATGGGTTCTTGAGAACTGTTGCATTTCTTAATGCCTCCAAATTGTTTTTTCAGAACATCATTTAGGGCCACAAATTATTTGAATTGGTATTGGCTAAAAATCTTCTAAACTTTGTGAGGGCAAAAATGTTAATTATTAGCATTGAGTAAGGGATGATATGATTTGTTTAGTGAGCTCTGATTTTGTGAATTTTTTTTTTAAAAAACACTAAAGTAAAGCATGTTCAGTTAAAAGAACAGCTTATGTGATCATCCAGATTTCTTTTCTGCTTTACAACTGAGATAAAGCTGCAGCTTTCTACAAAGCAGAGTATAAATATGAGGAAAATGGTGAAAGGAGGAGTGACAGAATTGAAGAAAATGATGATGATCATGATGATGATGATAATGAAGGAAGATAATGTTGTCCAAATATTTGCTATGGGCCATCACTGAGCTAAGCACTTTACATATATTATCTCATTAATTATCATTATAATCCTGTCAGATATTGTCTTTATTCTGTAGGCACACAATATCATAGAGAAGTTAAGTGACTTGCCCAAGATTGTACAGTTAGTAAGAAACTTTGGATAGGTACTTTGATTTCAGAAATGAAGGCTATTTATCATGAGGAAAGAAACAATGGTAATTAATGGAATTGAGAATAGTTAGTTAATATGCATGACAGCCAGCTGTTACCCCTACAGAAATTTTATTATTTAAATTTAGTCATTTAACTAGACTCTATTTGTCACTATTGAAGAGTATGTGAAGACTAATAACTTGTTTTTATTTTTAAAAATCTAAGCATATTTTTTACTTTATAGAATATTACACTAAGGAAGCTATGATAGAATTTTTTTTTTCTTGAGACAGGATCTTGCTCTATTGCCAGGCTCTATTGCATTGAGGCGATATAGCTCACTGTAATCTCTAACTCCTGGCTCAAGTAGACTTCCCACCTCAGCTTCCCGATTAGCAGGCACGTGCCAGCACACCCAAGTAATCTTTTAAAACTTTTCGTAGAGACAACATCTTGCTGTGTTGCCCAGTCTGGTCTGAAACTCCTAGGTTCAGGTGCTCCTCCCACCTTGGCCTTCCCAAGTATTGGGATTACGGGAATGAACCACTGTGCCTGGCCAAAATTAATCTTTTTTACAAGCCTTTTTTGTGTGCTCTGGATAAGACTCAAAAGTGACCCAGAAACCACAAGAAGCCTTGTTGAGCCTTATTCTGGTTGCTCGATAATCATTCAAAACCTAGAGTTTTGTATGGCTTTTGGGAGATATGCTGCTTGACTGTTCATTCACAGTTATACATTATCTGAATAAGGAATTGAACAGCTGAGTAGTAAGTTTCCAGAGAGCAAGGGACTATGGCAAAACAGAGATGTGAATAAATTCAAGAGCCCCAGGATTTGCAGTGTAAGTCTGGGCTTTGATTTTTGTCTACATAAAATGAAGAGATACAATTATTACTGCCTGCTCCTCAGTTATTTCCAGCTGTAAAATTTGTAATGTCTTCATTTCTTCTGCAGATAGCTACTGATCGTGTACTTCCTTCAGTGTCCAGTACCATTCTGTATGAATGTGCAAAAACTAAGACGTGTGTTCTATTTTTATCTTAGCTTTTTAGCATTGTTTTTGTTTTCATAAATGGTTGTCTGTTTTATGTATGATACATTGTATATTGTTTGTTTAAAATTTTAGATATGCTTTGAATTATATGGCAAGACTTTAAATAGCTTTTTTTTTTTTTTTTGAGACGGAGTCTCACTCTGCCGCCCAGGCTGGAGTGCAGTGGCACAATCTCAGCTCATTGCAACTTTTACCTACCAGGTTCAGGCGATTCTCCTGCCTCAGTCTTCCAAGTAGCTGGCATTACAGGGGTGTACCACCACACCCAGATAATTTTTGTATTTTTAGTAGAAACAGGGTTTCACTGTGTTGGCCAGGCTGGTCTTAAACTCCTCACCTTAGGTGATCCGCCCGCCTCAGCCTCCCGAAATGCTGAGATTATAGTCATACAGGTGTAAATCACCATGCCCAGCCTTAAATGGCTTTTAAAAAATAACTTATCCTATATCATAAGGAGTACTTTTTGAAGTTTTGTATTTTATAATAGAAATTTTAACTCCAGATATTAAAATCACTTAGATGCAGAATTTTTCATCTTTAAGACTTTACTTTTATAAAGATCGATCAAACAAGATTAGAAAAAATGAGAACTTTGGCATATTTTGCAGGAAAAATAGTAAAAGAAATGCAAGATCAAAGTTGTTAAATATTCAAGACTATTAACATGTAGTCTTAATGCTGGTTTTTAACTGTTTTTACATGAAATTGACATAGAATAAATGGTACATATTTAAGGTTTACAATTTAATATGTTTTAATGTTTGTATATACCTGTGAAACCATCAGCACAATCAAGATACTCAACAGAGCCATGCTTAAAAGTGTCCTTTTGCCTCTTTCCATTTTTCTGTTCCTATATTCTGGAACTTTCTTCTGGGATGCAGTTAAGTTACTTGCAAACGGTTCTAACCTTTTGAGTTTTTGTTAGACCCGATCCAGAAAGTGTTTAGACCAGGGCTAATTATTCCCCATTTGCTGAAGCAAGATTCTTCTAGGTACTCTATTCAGTGCACATGAATCAAGACATTTTCCAGGCTGGCTGGTAGAAGAGACTATTTCCAGCCCTGTACCAGTGCTGTGCACTTTCCCCCTTAACCCTCTCTGGTGGTTCTTTCCACGGCCTTGGGTAGTTTCCTCACCTGCATACACTAATCAGTACAAAACTAAGTACTCAAGGGAACACTGCACAGCCCCAGAATCCTTATTCTCTATTTTTCTTTCTTCTCTGGCATCTGTCCTGTGAAGTCTAACCTCTTTGATCACTCTGGACTCTCAGTTCCTTCTCCTGAACTCAGGGAGTTCACTTGGCTCAACCTGGTTTTCCCCTTCCTGCACAGCACCCTTGGAACTCTGTCAGTCAAAACAGTAAGCCAGGGTAATAAAAATGGGGCTCACCTGGTTTGTTTTCCCCACTCTCAGGGATCACCTTCATTGCCTAAGTCCCAGACCTTAAGGCAGGAGGAGGAAATCTGGTCTTGTTTTAAATTAGCGTTAAGCAGAACTAAATTCTCTGCTTAATGCTCATTTAAAACAATTATGATAAAGATTGGTTCTTATGCCCAAATAGTATGATTTTCTTTAAAAGAAATAGCCTGTAAAAGGCTGTTATTTAATAAAAAGTGTATGACTTAATAATATACCTTTGCTCATATGGTAATGATACTTTAGTAGGTTTTTTTTTTTAAAGCTGTTATATATATTTTAATTAGGAAGACTTGCTTTACATAGCTGAATGGTACCACTTAAATGTTTAAAATTTTAGAATAGTAGGAGATAAAATGCTAGCCATATCTTAGGTTTTACATGATTGAGAAATGTATTACTCATACAGTAGGAATTTGGGGGCATCCTTCTCTAATTAATAAAGCCTATTATTTATTTGTTTATTATTTATTTTTTCTTTTGTTTTTATGATAGAATCTTGCTCTGTTGCCTAGGCTGGAGTGCAGTGGCACGATCTTGGTTCACTGCAGCCTCTGCTTCCCAGGTTCAAGGGATTCTCCTGCCTCAGCCACCCAAGTAGCTGGGACTGTAGGTTTGCCCCACCACGCCTGGCTACTTTTTGTATTTTTGGTAGAGACGGGGTTTTGATGTGTTGGCCAGGCTGGTCTTGAACTCCTGACCTCAAGTGATCTACCTGCCTCAGCCTCCCAGAGTGCTTGGATTACAGGCATGAACCACCGTGCCCAGCCTCTTTCAGGAAGACTTACAGAAGAATCTAGGATGAGAATCAGAAATTTCACGTACTCTAGTTCTACTCCTTTTTACACATTTCAGTTGGAAACACATCTATTTTCCATCATTTTCAAAAGGGTTCTCTTTTAAAAGTTACTTTTAAAGATTAATGATCTTTGAAACAGTCTAGAACATTGCTTTACAAACCGTATTCTGCAGAATGCTGCTGACCCAAAAACATTAGTATGTGTTCAACAGTAGAGGAATGGTTCTGTGGTCAGTTCACTGAAACAATGAGTCAGAGTTAGATGTTTTCAGTCCATCTTCGTGAAACTCATTGTGCCTAAGTTTCAGGACAGTGTTCATACCATACTTATTACTATAGATGTGTTAGTTGCTATCATATTTATGCTTTGATTTTTTTGTTTGATTTATGGCATTTGAATGCAATATTTTCTTTTTTAAAAAAAATATATTTTTGTCGAGGCAGGGTCTCACTATGTTGCCCAGGCTGGTCTCAAACTCCTGGGCTCAAGTGATCTTCCCATCTCAGCCTGCCAAAGTGTTGGGATTACAGGCATGCACCACTGCTTCCAGGTGAATCCAATTATTTTCAACATGTTTTCATTGTATACAGTATCTCATCTCTGCTGTTACAAATACTGTAAGGATTGGGGCAAGATATAAATATCAAACAAAGGAAGTCTGTGCCAGTCCTTTAAAGATTACTTAGTTAGAATTTTGTAGCAAGGTTTAATACATACATGTTAAGCATAGACCCAAATATTTTAAAAAAACAAAAATAACATTTATTTAATATGCTATGTTAGTTGCTTTATATTGATGCTTGGAGGTGTATGGTATTATTGAGGTTTGCAGAGGTTAAAAAAGCTGGAAAGTGATAAGAGTAAGAGTTGGGATTCAGTTCCTTGTCTTTTTGATTTCAAAACCTAGACTTTTTGCTCTGCATATTGCCTGTGGAAGAAGTAGTGTCATGAAAAATGAAAGGAAAAACTTAAATTATGTTTCATATTTTGGTGAAATCAGATATTATATGACCAAAAGAATTCAGTTTTTTGATTATATGTTAATTTATCTCTCATCTATTGGGAGGACTAGGGACAATGCTCCCCTTTTAAGTCTAATATTCATAATGGCTTTAGCGTTTGAGTTACTTTCAGAGCTTTACTTTTACTTCTGAGTTCTTGAGACTTTTAAAACTTTACATTTATTGTGTTGCTTTTTTTTTGTTTTACGCAGTAAACTTATTTTTAAAATATATGAATGTGCCTACTGTGTGACAAGCATTGTGCTAAGGCCTTTGGCATGACCTGATTAATTAAGGATGTAGCTTCTTTTTTTAATTCCATTTAATTTTTCACTCTCAAGATATGCTTAAGGGTATATGTTCTCAAAACCATTTTTAATTACCGGAATATTACCACAGTTATTATAAATATTTCCCTGACCTTTATTTTTTAGTCTCTTGATTTCTCTAAACTTTTCACTTTCATTTCTTCAGAGCAAAATCACTCACCCACCACCCCGTGATGAGTAGCTCTTGATACTCTAAAGAGGCCATATCCATTTTACTTCTGACTTCATCTTGTGGAATATTATATAAAACAATAAGAAATTATATTCATAATTAATGTTTAGCTTGTCCTCAATTATAGTATGCTTTATTGTTTATCCTTCTGTATTTGAAGTAAACAAATAGTGGGGATGTAAATTTAATATTTATATAGCACACTGCAGTCCCTGACTGTTTACTTCAGCCTTAAACTGGTAGCCTCAATTACATACAATACTGCTTTCTTCTATGCCTTTGCTCATGTGTTCTTCCCACTCTGCAGTGTCCATAAATAACTTCCTGTTTTGTTTCTTAATGTCTGCTTACTCTGTTTTGGGGTATCACATGTGGGACCATCTTTGCTTCCTGTCTTTCAACTTCATCCACTCTGCCACAGCATGTGTCGGGATCTCTTCCTTGCTGTTACAACACCCTAGATATCTCTGCCATTGCTCTTACTACATTAAATTTTTTATTTGATATGTTTTTGTCCTGAGACTGAGCTCCTTCAAGGAATTACCATTTATTTTTTATCTTTATATTTTCATTGTCTAGCACAGTATTGGCAAACAATAGAAATCTGGTACATACTTGATAAATGCACAAATAAATGGCATTGATTTTTATGTTTATCATTTTAAAATTTTACAATACAACTTTTACTTGTTTTGCTTATTTTAAATATTTATTTCAGGACTATATTATTCTTGTGAAAGATTCATGGGTAGATTTTGTCTTAAAATTGTGAAAACGTTGTCAGAAGCCATATTTATATAATGATATTCAAGGGCCATGCCATGGTGAGATTCTTTTTCCCCTAATCTCCACTATTCCTCCACCTCTTAGGATACAGATCTTATGAATGAGACAGAGTAAAGGACTTTAAGTTGGATAAAGATTAGGATTCCCTGCTGGCTAGTAATTATCAGAATCTGGATGGTTATTTGTTTGGATGAAACGATGCATACATTGTGTGCATCAAAAGTAAAGCATATGTGATTGTTAGAGGAATGTTTGAATTCCCCAGTGGGATGTCATGGGGTATGTTTATAAACTCTCACTAAGCAGTAGTTCTACAATGGAATTTCTCTGGCATTGAGATAATAATTTGCACAGTCAAATTACCTTCTTTACAAAACCTCAAGGAATCATGAGGGCCTAATCCTTTATTAATGTCAACCCACAGGCTGCAAGAAAGCGTAAGATTGCCATTCGAAAAGCCCAGGGGAAAAATGTGGAGGCCATTCGGGAACTGAATGAGTATCTGGAACAGTGAGTGTTTTACAAGAGGATCGTGTTTTGTTATTCTGATAAATCTTTTTTAATTAAAATGGAATTTGCATTTGATTTTCCTGTTTGTCTTCATGCTGTTCATTTACAGAATATCTATACACTTACTTTTTTTTCTTTTCCTCTCAACAGATTTGTTGGAGACCAAGAAGCCTGGCATGAACTTGCAGAACTTTATATCAATGAACATGAGTAAGTTATTAAACACATTTAACATTTTGTTGAGTGCAATTTTCATCACTATAAGTTCAGAAAGTACAGTGATTTCCAAAGGATTGGTAAGAAGATGTGAATCATGTCATTTGAAATGAAAAACAAAACAAATCAACAATTAAATGAAAAAGAACAAATCAATAATTTGCTGGTCATAATATGTGAATAGCTTTAACTAGGTCATTTGTGTTTTGTTAAATTGTTTTTGTTTAGGAAATAAGTTTTTCTTTCAAATATAGATGACACCTTTGGAAATAAAAAGGCCTACATTTATTAGCTAAGTTTATTTTTGGTGAATCAGAATTGTGAACTTTTAGGGTTCAGATTGTTCTTATATACAAAGAGTATTATATTCCCTGCTGTTTAAAAATTCTGTCAATTGTATGCATGTATTAGCCTTAGTACTAAGAGAATCAACTCTTCCAAAGTAGAAGCATTCTGTTGCCTGGGTAAAAAACTGAGAATAATCAAGAATGTTGAATGCTGTAGGAACTTGCTTATTGGATGTTTAATGTTTTTGTTAGCTTTTTTATTGCTGTAGTGACAGGAGGAAATCCCAGTGTGAGAGGATTAGTCCAGAGTCTTAGTGCAAGTTTTCTAATATTACAGCATTAATGCTAACCTCCGTCTAGAGGCATATTTTTTTTTCCTTAGTCCTTCTGAGTCTGAAGTATATTACATTGTTTCTTTTCCTTCTTTTTCACAGAATAGAATCAAATTCTCATGCACATTTTCTTGTACATGAATATTTAACCTTGTTCTCATACACTACCAAGAAGTGACAAGAAATAAAATAGAATGAAGACATTTGTCTGTTGTCTGTGGTCTATATATATAATGTGATATAGAGGATTGAGGTAGTCAATTTGCATAAGTCTAAGAAAAGTGGGAGCTAAAATAAAAGTAATAGCTGTCATTTAATGAATGTGTACTATATTCTGGGAACTATTTTTCAAGTTTTTTGCTATACTCTGAAACAGATATTCTGGTTTTGAGTAGGAAATAATTTCCTGAATCACAGTCAGTATAGATAATATGCTTGTACGTACACATACGTAAACATACTCATGATTTCTTATGCATGTGAGACAGTATATAATACTTATTTTTAAATACATGGAATTGAATTTTTAGAATACGGTAAAAATAACATTTTATTTTGTTTCTAAAACAGGTGAGTCATTTAACTTTTTTGTGTACTTTTTAAAGATTTTCTGACTAAAAGTATTTAAAAACATTTCAAATCATCAGGGAAATTTTTCTTTTCAAGATAAAGAAATACCTAATGCTGAATATTTGAGAAACATAATAAAGCATAAAGACCAAGACAAATATTACATGTAATTCCACCATCCTAAGTTAACTGTGTTTGATTTTTGTCCTTTCTTACCTTTTAAAACAAAAGCCCAAAATAAAGTTTATGTTTTATAGTTTATTCTTTCCTTAGTTATATTTTGTCAGAAATGTCTTGTTATTGTAACAGTCTACATTGTGGTTTTAATGGCTTTATATTATTTCATCTTATCAATATATCCTAGTATTTTTAACCAGTTTCCTAGGAGACATACAGGTTGTTTTATATTTTTACTATAATGCTGTTTATATTTTTACTATAATGCTGTAGTGATCATCTTTATTTTGTTTCTGTGGGCTAATTCTTAGAAGTAAAATTGCCTGATTAAATAAGATGTACATTTTCTGTGGTTTTGATAAATAGTTCCTTATTGTTCCCTAGACTAGTAACATCAATTTACTTGCACACCAGCATTTACTAGAGTACCTCTTTAGCAACACTGGATACTGTGATATATATTTTTTTTTTAATCTTTACAAGTTTGATAGGTGAATTGGTTCTACCATTTTAGTTCATTTTTAAGAGCTCTTTAAATAAAGGAGGGCAACCAGTTGTCAAGAGTATATCCTTGTTATATGCTTTTAAAATACTGACTTTTTTAAATTATTGAAACTTTACATGTATATTTAGAAAGTCGGATACATCAATTTTAACATTATCATGTCTTCTATCTTTTAATGACTTTAAAAATATAGCACATTTTTCTCCCTGCTTCATTTACAGTTTTCTTGTTTTGCATGTATTTCTAATATTTATGTCATCATCAAATTTAGGTTATACACTATTTTTAACCTACCATTAAATTTATTTGTTTCACCAAGTCGCACCACATTCAGTTTTGCCTTGTTTTGAATCTAAAGAGTTTATTGAAATAGAATTGAATGTACACTTAAGATATTGCAAAAAAAATCAAGAAATACAAAGATGTGGGAACACCTGAAAAATATTATTTTTTAGCAGAAATGACAATATGGTCAGCCTACCCTTTTATCGATTATCACAAAAGTCTTCTTGGTCTTAATGCCAGTTAGTTACAAAATGACCATTTTTTTTTTCTAATTGAACACTTAGAAGGAATATTTGTGTTTCGGTGAGTATAAATACACATCTACAGATTTTTTGAAACTGTGAAAATTAGAATTAGTTTACTTGATTCATTTGACATGTTTGAACAAGTCATTATAGTAGGCAGGAATTTTTTGGTGGAATGTTAAATCATTGTAGGATATCAGTTTTGCACTAGTCTTGTAGACACAGTGGCAAAACTGTAGCAGTTTAGAAAATGTTAGCTATATTTAACATTCAGTGTTCTTTTCTGCATATGAACAGTTATAAGCTTTTTAAAGTATAATAGGTCACAGGCAGCTTTGGTAGCCTAGATCTGAAACTATTTTTTTTCTTTAAGAGGCAAGGTCTTAAAACGTTTCCCAGGCTAGACTTGAACTCCTGGGCTCAAGTGCTCTTCCCACCTCAGCCTGTTGTGTAGCTAGCGTTACAGGTGTGCCACTATGCTCAGCTCTGGAATTTTTAACTCCAAATAAATATCCATAGTATAATTTTCATATAGCCCTATTTTGTGTTTCTATATAGAGAAAAAGTTAAAGAATTGTGCCACAAAACCTTTTTATATTTTTAAGCTATTTTTATGTTTGTTTCTGATTTATAAATTATAGTTTGTTTTTAGCTATTCCATGGGTGTGTGTTACACCCATTGACCATATTGAGACACTTGTTCTAAATTTTTAAAACCATTAATTTTTATGTGTTAGCACTACCAATATGTATTACAAGTTCAGTATCTATAGCCTGAAAATTTGAAATCTACAGTGCTCCAAAATCTGAAACTTTTTGAGTGCCACATGATGCTCAAAGGAAATGCTCTTTGGAGCATTTTGGATCTGGGATTTTTGGGTTAGAGATGTTCAACCAGTAAGATAATGCAAATATTTTAAAATCTAAAAATTCTGAAATCCGAAACATTTCTGGTCCTAAGCATTTTGGTTAAGGGATTCTCAACCTTTGTAAGCAAAAATACATTCACATTATGAAAGACACAAATTTATTTTACTTGATTTGTAATTAAAACTAGATACTATATAGCAAGGAACAGTTAGTATTATACATTCATTATGATTGTGATTATAGTTCCTTTTTATAGGTCCTGCCTTCTAAAATTCCATATCAAAGGAAATTATCACAATTCTGTAAGGAAAAATCGTGATGTTGGTAAAGCAATATACAGTTCCAAATACTATAACCTTTAGTTATATATACTTTTGTAAGGAAGAGAAGAAAACTTTATTTAGTTCTACTGCTGACTCTAACATAATAATAGCAATTGTTATTCTCTTTTAAGTAGATTCAAATTATTTTTATTTCTCTAGTCCTAGTCTTGTTGAGTCCACTTATATAATGAATAACTTTTCTGTGCACCTAGGATAGTACTAGCTATGGATTATCCCTGACAAGGTTGAGGAAATAGTCACTTTCTGTATGGCCTAACAATGGCCTCTGGCTGGCCTAGACCATCTCTTGAGCTTCTTCTAGCTCTAATTTTATTTAATTCTATATTTTATTCACAAAATTAGTTTGATAGTGTACTTTGTAAAAGTAGGGGAAGAAATCCTTTTCTTTCTTATGTGTGCTGCTAATTAATTTTTGAGAAAATATCTTGGTATTCATTTTACCCTAAGAGCTACTACTGCCTCCCCATTTTATCTTGCTTTATGCTCTATAAGAACCAGTATCACAGTTGTGCTCAACCCATTTAAATCACTAAGAAATTTTATTCTTAGTCTCACTATGAATTTTTGTCATCATACTATTAATAATTAGAGGAACACATTTACAAGAGAACTGTCTTTTGATAAAGTGTTTAAGGTACAGACAATTTTTCCCTTTTAGAGTGATAAATAAATGGGTAGGTAGGTAGTCATAATACTTTTGTTTCAGACATTTATTCAGTCATTTGTTCAGTCTTATTAAATACCTATCCTGTGTCAAGAACCAGCACTAGGGTTTGAATTTAAAAATAGAAAGGGCTAAATAGCTGCATGATCTTGGCTGAGAGAGAGTGTGTGTGTGTGTGTGTGTGTGTGTGTGTGTGTGTGTGTGTGTATTCAGAAATCTAAAATGCTGTAATTATTAGGTAATTAACAGGGTGTATTTATGTCCTCAATCCCTTTGGGTGTGACTGCTATATACATTTTTATGTTACCATTGACATCTTCAATTTTTCAATGTGGTGTATAATGCCATATGTCGTGGTTAAAGAGTACAGGCTGTCTGGAGTGGTACAGCCTGGGATTCAGTTTACATCTCTGTGCCTCAGTATTCTCAGCTCTAGCATGGTGATAATAATTGCCTTCTTCCTAGGGTTTTGGTAGGATTAAATGAGTTAATACATGTAACACATGTGGAACAATAACACATAAGCATTTAGTAAAAGCTGCTATTAGTATATATGTGTGAAACAGGAATATAATTTTTAAAAGTAAGTATATCAGGCATTAGCGTAAAGGCAGATACCTTTGTATATTGGTAACAAATGCCAAAAATAACTTTAGGTACCCTCTTTTTGTTGAGTGTCATCACTTCCTCACTGGGAAGAAATCTTCTAACACTCATATTTATTAGGATTTCCTGTAGCTAGTGAGGATAGATAGTCACATGGCATTAAACATATAAAATATATTTAGTGATTTATACTCAGATGTTTTAAAATTGTTTTTCAGAGCCCTTTCTGGCAGTTCTGTCTTCTTAGGTTTTCAGCAAGATTTTTGTTTATTCTACCACAGATTTAATAATAGCAGAGTATATATGAAAACCAACTTGATCTATTTTTTATGGGTAGAAATTTATAACTTCATTTTAATTTGGTATTTGACAGTAAACTGAAGTAATGAGAGAAATCTTTGTAATAGAATTTGTTGCTAAATACATGCCTGTGAAGAATTTTTAGTGAGTAGAGAATATTTAAGAAATGTTTATTTTCTCCTTAAACATTAGCTGTTCAAATATTTTATTAAATCATCAGTCAACTTCCAGAAGTTGTTTTATGTACAACTTGATCCAAGGTTTTGAAGCCTTTGTTATTAGTCATGATAGGATGTAGTAGTAGTGACCCAATTTTTAAAATGTGGTATCTATTGATTGTTTAGAGGCAGCTTTAAGATTTAAGTCTATGTTGATTAATTTCATGAAAAAATTCAATGTCATTGATATTTATGAGTTTCAGATGACAAATACTTCATTAATAAAACTATGTAAATTATTTTGGGAATAAATTGTTTAACATCACTAAAGTTGTTTTTAAATTATTTCAAGGTGTAACTAAGATAAAATTTGTGATTTTTAAAATTAATTTCTCTTTTTGATGTGTTTTTAGCTATGCAAAAGCAGCCTTTTGTTTAGAGGAACTAATGATGACTAATCCACACAACCACTTATACTGTCAGCAGTATGCTGAAGTAAGTGTTTTCAAACAATGGCATATAATTTTATTTTGGTTACTATTTGGTATTATTATGGAACTAAGAATATTTCTTTCATGTTAAGCAAGTACATAAATATTTAAAACATCTGAAGAGCATTGAGTTGTGGGAATAAAAGTTTAACATTGCAATGGAAATACTGACTTCAATTAAGTCATACTTAAAACAGTGATATTCCTTGTATTTTTATATTTGTGTACTATTTTCTTTCCTAATTATAGTATATCACATTCGTCACTACCTAATGGCTTCTGAGACATTTACAGTGATTGTGGTTGTTAAATTCATATTCTAGGGAGTTTGTATTAAAGCCAGTTGGGACATGGGAAGTATTTATTTAATTCAGGTACTGTTAAGAATATCAGTACAATTGAATGCTGTAAGGCTAGAAGGACTTCATTATTAAAAACTGTCTGTGCAGGTTATAAAAGGACAATTCAGTATCTAAGTCACATTTATAATACCAGTAATAGAAAATATAATGTGAAATGAAGCATTTACAAGGCAGTTGAAATAGAAATTATTCTGGCTTCTTATTGTGACAGCATTTTTGTTTTAGAAACTACTCAGTCATCTCAGTGTTCGTAGAACGGAATAGCTTTTTGGGGAAGGTTATGTTTTAAGTTTTAGATTAGCCTTAAAAACCTTTAGGTGAATTCTTTTAACATCTTGTATTTGTTTACAGAGAATATCTGTTTCGATTACTTAATTTATGGTATGATGAAACCATGCTATATTTCAGAGTAGTAAAATAAACAGTTTTCAGCACTTTGCAATTTTTAACAGGTTAAATATACCCAAGGTGGACTTGAAAACCTCGAACTTTCAAGAAAGTATTTTGCACAGGCATTGAAACTGAACAACAGAAATATGAGAGCTTTGTTTGGGCTTTATATGGTGAGTTGAGGTGCATGTTTAATGTTATTTTAAAAAATCTGTCACTTAAAATCCACTTAACTATTCCCTCCAATCACTCTTCTCCTGTTTTATGTATTTTATTGATAAGCATATGCTGTTTTTCTATAATTAATTCTGAGCAATAGCTTGTAAGCCACTTTTATTTTTTAATGTTCCTACAGCCTAGCTGTTTAACATTTTTTGGTAAAATATCTTTTATTATATCAGAATTGAAATCTGCCCTTATAAAATTAAATAGTAACAGGAAAAAAACATAATATGATTTTTTGTTTTGATATTCTTCGGTTTATGCCCAACATTATTGTATTTCTTCCCTAAATTATAGTTGTATGAAGTATTTTTAAACTATGCCAGTAAAAGACATTAGAAATAAAATTCCTAATATATCAAATTAAAACATTTTTTATGGTGTAGAAAAATAGTTTGGAAATTGTGGGAAGTATATAATTATCTACTGTTTAGGTATGCCAAATGCAGAGCTTAGAAAAGTCAATTAATAAGCACTACAGGAAATAGTGGAAGAATTTGCTGACCTTTAAAACATATATATAAAGTGAACACCTCTCTACAATAAGAAAGGCTAGGAAAAATAAACTTTAATATGTCAGTTCTTTGAATTTTTTATTTATCCTGTTCTTGAGACGGACTTCTTGATGAGTGTCTTCTTGTTGTGGCTCAGTGAAAAAGAATTAATTAAAGAAATGGAGATAGGAAGAAACAAAAATGAAGTAATTTTTAGAAAGGAATGGCAAAACATGGTTAGAAAATGGTTCAAAGAAATTTCAAGAAAATTTTCCTGGATTCTAGCAAAGTCAGTTGCAGTGGCTTGAGTATATACTATAGTAGCAGTATCTCTTTATTAAATAAATACTAATTTTAATAAAACTGTATAATATATAACAAATTATTAATAACTGACATATAGCACTTTATGTGCCAGGCATTGTTCTGAGCTCCGTTTTTTATTTTAAATAAACAAATCCTCACAGCTCACACCAGCTATTGAGTAGGTGCTCTATGCTATCCTCAGACGGTGAAACTGAGACACAGATTTAATTAATTTGCCCAAAGATGGCCACAGAGTTCCTAGATGATTGAATGGGGTTTCCAGCCCAGGAAGTTAACTCCAGAGTTTTTCTCTTAACCTCTACATCTACTAAAATTCATAACAAGAAGCTAACATTAAAGATATAGAGGTATAAAAATCAGAGTTTGGGATATAGATTTTTCAGTGGCAGAGAGGGAGACATATGCACAGGCTAGGTGTAAAAGAAAGGCCTAACCTTTTTTTGAATCACATGCTCAGATTATTTTGAGTAAAATATATTAAGGAGTACACTTAAAGTTATATCTTTCTCTTTGCAGTGATATATATATTTTAAAATTAGCATATGGTTTTGGGGTTTTATGGATTCTTTCACAGATCCCAGATTAAGACTACTCATTTAAATACATTTTTAAAAAAGAGAAGGTGGATCAAATTGCAGAGACTAATTGGTTCTCTTTCAAAACACAGTTTGAAAACTCATGGTATAGTGAAAAGAGAAATGGATTAGAGATAAGGATCTTCTTTATTTCAAAGACCCATTATTTTGCCCTGGTCAAGTTAAAGCTCACTTATTGGACTTAAATTTCTTTTACCTATTAATGTAGGATATCAGGCTAAATTATTTTTGAGTTTGCTTTTTCTATAAATATTTGATAATTCTATGATTCTGACATTGACAAGCTTATGTAATTCAATAAAAAGAAATAACACCAGTAATATCCTACACTGGTAAAGTGCTTTTCGTTTTTAAAGTGTTCTTCTGTAGCTTCTTTATTTAAATTATATGGAATTTTATCTTTAAGAGCTGTTGTAGATACATAATTAAATAATTTTAGGTATTATTTAAAAAATCCTTTCTCTTTCTGTTATTTTGGATTATACTGTATTTTAAAATATGTTTTCATTTTTAAGCACTAATATTCAACTTTATGTTTGTATTAAAAATTATTTTGGTACAGTTTTTAAACACTCTTTATTGTCATCCCATTGCAACCATGTCCCTTATGTTTTTTATTATCTTGACTAGCAAAAAAGGAATTTTCCTTTTGATGTTTTTGTTTGCTTGTTTTTAGTCGGCAAGTCATATTGCTTCTAATCCAAAAGCAAGTGCAAAAACGAAAAAGGACAACATGAAATATGCTAGTTGGGCAGCTAGTCAAATAAACAGAGCTTATCAGGTTAGTATTTATTGATGATTTTGCTATGTAGATCAGTTAATGTGTATTTCTTAGTTACTTTTATTTCTACAAACTACAAAGTCAGATGTCTAGCATTGGACTTATATATACCTTTGGGGCTTTATCAAATGGGTTTTACTTGTGTAGAATTAATTTGTAGTTTTAGGACTACCTTTTTTTCCCCTCGAGGAATCTGTTAGTATTATTATTTAATAATTAGCCTTACCATCTGGAAACTTCAGTGGTTATGCATTTGGCAAATGCAAAGTAATTCTAAAAACTCAGAAAGGATTAAAAAAAAATCATATTGCATTTCAGAAGCAGGTTGGGTATGTGAGTTTATTATTAATCATAGGTATCTCAAGAAATGGAAAAGAAGGAAGAAAAGCCTAAAAGTAAGTTAGACCTTTTTTAAAATGTTAAACTGCATAACGGAGTTTATGCAGTCTGCGTATACCCCAGATCTTTCACTGAAGCTTCCCCATTTGTATTTTAGTTTTCTAAAGCTCATCTTTAGCAAATTTTTTTAGAAAATTATTTTTCATGAGAAATTTGCTCATGGGAAAACACATCTTACATCTTACATGTTTATGGCTATTTGTCTATAGCCTTTATTTTTAAAAGACAGTTTGGCTTTTTATATACCCTTTGGTACTCTACCTAAATATCTTAAGCATATTATTCAGATTTTTTGGTTGTTTTTTTTTTTTTTTTAATAGAGATGAGGTCTTGCTATATTGCCGAGGCTGGCCCTGAACTCCTGGCTTCACGTGATCCTCTTACCTCAGCCTCCTAAGTAGCTGGGACTACAGGTGCAGCCACTACCATGCTCAACTGTTTCATTCTGTTTTAGACTGAAATGTTGCTGTCAAGAAGTATGATGCCATCTTGACTTGCTTTTTATCATAAGTGATTTAGACTGTTTGTCTGGTTACCCAAAGGAGTTTTTTCTTTACCTTTAAAATCCAATAGTCTTACTATGATTTGTTGTATTGATTATTCTTGGGTCAGTTTTCCCAAATACACAGTACGCCCATTTAGTACCCCAATTTAGCCCTTTTATTTGAGAAAAGTTGCTTTTAGAATTACATTTTTTTCTCTGCTTAATTTTCTTTTTCAGGATTTCAGTAATAAGTATATTACATTTCCTTTTTATATGTCCTTTATTATTCATTTTCTTTCAGATTATTTTGTCGTTTTCTGTATTTTATGTTTTCTCCATAATTTTTTATGAAATTGATTCATATTTTTCTTGTTCTCCATGTTTAAATGAGCTAGTGTTCCTGGACTATTGGGAGGAGATGTTTATGGAATGGTGGGGAGTTGGAGATAAGTTAGGGTAACTTTCCCAGCTTGGCTATTCTATGGCTGCCTCCTTTTTGCCAACGAGAACTCAAGTATGACCTCCTTGGATAGCCAGTCTTTCTCAGAACTGAGAATTGAGTGTTACTCAGAAGGATTTTCTGGCTTCAGCCCTCTCTTCAATGCTAGAGCTCTCAAGATCTTGAATTCTGAGGTGTTGCTCTCAGCTTTAAATGTTACATATTGTTGTTACAGTTTGTGTTCCTTCCTTTTTGTTTTGTTTTCTTCTGGGATTGCTGTCTCTGGACATCACTTACTTCCTTAACCCTCCATATCCGAACCATCCCTCCTTCTTATCCTGGTGTTTCTGCCCTACTCAGTTTGGTTTCAGTTTTTAATTGTTTTTCTTCAGGGTGTTAGGTTTTGTCCTTTTGGAAGAGGGTGTTTGCTAGATATTTTAGAGATTTTAAGATATTAGTTAGACTTGTCTTATATTTGTGAGCAGTTTTTTACACTTATCTTTGGAGCTCATAAAGACTTTTCTAGGCCATTGGCAGATGTATCAACTCAGGTTCTCTTGTTTAGTAGATTAGGAATTGATAATTTGTTTGGTTTTGGGCTTCTTGTGGAGTAGTAGCTTGTCCTCTACTATTTTCTATTTCTCCTACTACACAGTTGTTAATCTTTTGTAGGTCGTGCTGCTCTTGATGTCATAGTCACATTCTAGGGTTTAGAAAATTGACTGTTAACCAGTTTTTTGAAAATGTCATCTGTGGGCTTAGGTTCTGTTATGTTGTTTTTTTTTTGTTTGTTTGTTTTTTAACTGTTGTTCGTTTTTGCCCTTCTGGTTGGAGAAGATTGAGGAGATTTTTAAAATGTAGTGCCTGTGTAATCACATCATTGAAAGTCACCTTTGTGTATTTTTATTATCTGTTATAGAGCATATTAGTTTTGTTGGCATATTGTAAGTCAGAGTATTTATGAATATTAGTCAGGCTGTGTGTCTCCAAAAGTAGTTTGGGATAGCTCAGATCTGTAATGGAGTTCCACACAGAGGAGGCTTGGGGGCGCATGTGTGTTTGTGATTTAAAGGTAAGATTTGTGTAATATAAAACTAACACTATGCATACTACATCATTGTTTTTAAGATATTTATAAAAACAGTTACATTCTCAGAGTGCTTTCAGACATAACTATATTTTAAAATCAGTTTGTATGAAATTATAACATAGAAATAAGAATTACAACAGAAAAAAGAAGGCAAGTCATAAATGTACATTTCAGTGACTAAAAAAGGTAAATGTATCCAGGCTAATAAATATAAACATTGTAGCATCCTAAAGCCCTCTTTGTAAATCCTCTCAATTTCTCCTCCTATATTCCTTAAGAGTACTCACTTATAAACGTATAGTTTATGGAATCAACCAGTATGTATTCATTTTTGTCTTGCGTATTTCTTTCATTATTCAGTTTATGAGATTTATCCTTGTTTATGTCTGTAGTTCATTCATTTTCTTCTACTGTAGTTTATTGTATGAATGTTATAATTTCGTCAGTTATTGATATGCATTTGGAATATTTTCTGTTTGGACTATTGTGAATAAACTACATTGAATATTGCTGTATAGGCCTTTTGGTGTACATGTATGTGCAGTTCTTATTGTATATGCAGTGCTGTATACCTTTGAGTGAAATACTGGGTCATAGAATATGTATATATTTAACTTTAGTAGGTAAAGGCAGTTTTCCAAATTAGTTTACTCCCATCAGCAGTATTTAAGAGCTCTAATAGTCCCACATCTTCACCGACACTTGATTCTGTCAGTCTTTGTAATTATAGCCATTCTGGTACATGGGTAGAGTGGTATTTCATGGTTCTATTTTGAATGTTCCTGATCATCATTTATTTGCCATTCGGATATCCGCTTTTGTGAAATCTTTTTCTCATTGGTTTGCATGACATATTTCTTTAATTTTTTTGCTTATGAGTCCTTTTTTAGTTATATGTATAAGCAAATGTGTATGATTCCCTACTTTTTCGCTATCATATGATCTTGATGAATAGAAGTTCTGAAATGAAATGTGTTCAAATTCCTTAGTCATTTCTGTTATGATTTTTGTTTTTTTGTGTTCTGTTTAAGAAATCTTTTGCTATTCATGGTCATAAAGATAATTCTGTGTGTTTTCAGAATTTCTATTCTTTTACTTTTCATATTTAATCCACAATCCATTTGGAATTGATTTTTTTTTTTTTTTTTTTTTTTTGGAGACAGAATCTGGTTCTGCCACCCAGGCAGGAGTACAGTGGCATGATCATGGCTCACTGCAGCCTTAACCACCTGGATTGAGTGAGCCTCCTGCCTCAGCCTCCCAAGTAGTTGGGACTATAGGTACATGTTACCATGCCTGGCTAATTTTTAAATTTTTATAGCGATGAGGTCCAGCTGTATTGCACAGGCTAGTCTCAAACTCCTGGCCTCAAGTAATTCTCCTGTCTCAGCCTCCCAGTGGGGTGCTGGGGATTGTATGTGTGAGCCACTATATATGGCCTTAAATTGATTTTTATGTATGATGTGAAATAGGGGATCAATTGCTCTCCCTATGGATATCCAGTGTTTCTATTCATCTTTGTATTCTATCATGAGTCCTGTCCATGGAAACTAGTTCATTGTAGTAAAAGAAGATTACAGATGCTAGATATATGTTATCTGGGTTCAAATTTTGACTCTGATATTTATTAGCTGTGCAAACTTGAATAAATTACATAACATCTTTTGGCATAGCTTTTCTTCTGCAAGATGGACATAATAAAATATTCTGAGAATTAAAGAAATTAAAACAATTTATACCAAATCACAGTAATATGCGTTACATTGTGTTTGTTAATCATAGTCTTTAAGTTCACTTTATTATAGCTGCTCTGATCATTGCAATAATAACAACTAATAATAAAAGCAAACATAAAGAATTTATTATAACCTAGGCACTCTTCTTGTTTTATAAACAAGGAGATTAAAGCATGGAAAGATTAAATAACTTTCCCAAGGTGACACAGCTGGTTAATGACAGCTGTTTTCAAACCCAGGCAGTCTGACTCCATGAGTGGTACTCTTAAGGGTTAAAGTATATTGCCTCTATTAAGATAGGTGTAAATGTCTCTGAAGTTGTCATAGCTTCCAATTACCTCCTCAATTATTTTATTATATAAACAATTGATACCCTACCCCACATGTTTCTCTCTTCATTTCAGACATAAAGCTCTCAATAGTAACTTAATTCAAGAGTTTTGCTTTGTTGTTTTTCCTTCTCCCTGTCTCTTCAGTGTTACAAGGCTCCCTTGATTAGATCTCTGGGTAGACATGGTTTTCCCTGCCTTATAAGATACACTTTACCACTAGGAAATGAATCTATTATTTCAGTATTTTCAGCCATTGTTCATAGAACCAAATCTTGTTCCTTGGTAACATTTGCTCTCCCTGCCATTCTGTCTCTCTTTCTAATTGTATGTTATTAGATTGAATTTTCTTTTCATAAAGTCTTATTTTCATAAAGTCTTATTTTCATTATTTGTAAAGTCTCAGCGTTCTTTGGAAAGAACTCTGATAGCATCATTTTTGCTGTTCTCTGAGTTTTGCACTGTAAACTCCATTGTACTTAGAGATGTTTTCCACATCTTTATTGAAAGTGTGATCTGCCTTTTCTTCACTCCATAGGGAAGGATAATACAAATAATTTTTCTCATTTATTTTAGATACCAGCCTCAGAAGATAACATACCTCTCAATTGGTCATGTCAGGTTTCTATGTAGCAACTTCTAATACTCAACTGGGAGTCACCCCTCATGAAAAATTTATTTTAACCTCTTGACACAAATAACAAGTTTTAAGTAAAATTTCTTGGTGCTTTTGAAGCTTTCATATTCAATACTTTCTTTACAAAGGTTCTGTTTTTTTCCCCTGTGAATCAGATTTTATAAGTATTTTTATCCATTACTTTTTGCCAACTTAGTAGTTTTAAATACCAACTTATTATGATTCTTTGGGTAGGCTTGAGATCGGTTGAGTAATTTTGCTAGTCTTGCCTGGGCGCATTCATATTTCTGCAGTGTGCTGGTGGTCAATGGCCTCACTTAAACAATAGCTTGACAGTTGGCTCTCTCTGTCAGCTAGGGGTACTGGACCATGCCTGTCATTCAGCAGTCTAACTTGGGCTTATTCATATTGTGATCTCAGGATTTGAAGAACAGCAAACAGGCAAGCTCCAATGTCCATGTGCTTTGTAAGCCTCTGGATGTGTCACATTTTGCTAATATCTCATGAGTCAAAGCAAGTCTCATCATTAACCCAGACTCAAGGGGTACAAGACTTCACCTCTCAGTGGGAAAAGAAACATATGTAGTGATTTGGCAATTTACTACACTATTGTATAACTCCATAAATCACATCCTTTTTGTTTTAGTTCCTTTTTATCCATGTTATTGAGGTGTAATTTACATGTAATAAGTGCATATATTTGAAGTATGTTCACTTTTGAGTTTTGACAAATGTGTACACACCCTTGCCAGCCCCCGACTCAAAATAGCATTTTCATTACCCAAGAAAGTTTCCTTCTGTCATTTTGCAATCATCCTCATCCCCCACTAGGAGACAGACAAGTACTGATTTGATTTTTATCACCAAACATTAGTTTTGCCTATACTAGAACTTTGTGTAGATGAGTTCATAGGTTACATGCTCTTTTGTGTCTGGCTTCTTTCACTCAGCATGTTTTTGAGATTCATTCATTTGCAGTCCATTTCATATATCCTATTACTTTGTCTACCCATGTTATTTTCCATAAATTGTATAAAGGCAAATTTAAGCCCACGGTATCTCAGTTATTACAATGGATGAATCACTGACCTCTGAATTTGATAAGCAAGTTTTTATTATTTGGTTGTTTTATTGTGTGTGTGTGTTTTTTTTTCTGGTGAGTTTTCTTATAGATGTTATAGAGAATCTAAATGTATGAAAATAAAAATACAGAATTTGTGGGTAATGTAGAAGAGTGTAACTTTGAGAGAGTGACATTTTTGATAACTAGGTAAATCTTTGGGATCTCAGGGAGAATTTCTTAATCATATCTAGGCATATAAACCAGTCATATCTAGGCATATAAACCAGTATCAAGTATATAATATTTCATGTGATTTTTCTAGATATTTATAAATTAGGGAAAACTTGGTTTCAATAACTGCTTTTTTTTTGGTTTCCATTTAATGATGAAACAGAATATGGCTATTTGCTCTTCAGTTAGGTAATTGGTTTAGCATGTTCAGTAGAGGCAGACACATTTGATTAATGGTCTTGAAAAATTTTAATGTGAACCTACTCAAAATAATTTTCCAGATAAAGGCTTCTTTGGTGCACTGGTAAATCTGTCTGTGCTAGTGATTTATATGTTATTTATGATTGCAGTGGTGATTCTGTTACTATCCTTTTGGGAAACAGAAAATTAAATTATGATTTGAGGGAAAAAATGATTCTGACTTAATCAGTTAAATTGCCATACAATTCTGGAATAGACAGAATAATTGCATGTCAGGTAAAATTTGAAATGATAGATTTGTATTTCCAACCTTCTTTTATTTGTTCTGACACAAGTACATTCATTTGATTTATTCTAAATTGCACTGGTTGTGAATAATGTTGACACCATCTTAGGTGACTCTATTAAATTAGCTAATTTTAAATGATCACACTGTGTTATTTTTATGTTTAAGTACAAACCAAGAAAATACTGTATATAAAAATACATGTTATGGTTTTAGCTCTACAGAATTTTTTATTTTTACTTTGCTATTTAAAAGTGTTAGAATAAATGTTAATATGTGATAATGGTACTATGTGTGGTGTCCTATTCTGTACCCCTCTGCCAACCCATAAAATTTTTTCTCAGAATTAGACCTTTAAGTGTCTAATTAAGACTATTCCTATTTATGTTGCATAAATGGTGGTAAAAGAAAAAGCTTTCTGGTTCCTGGTAAATCCTTGTGAAAGTGAATTTATTAACTGGATAGCAGAAGTAATAAGCACGCCTCACAGCCTTTAGTCCTCCGGGGAAATTATAAAAAGACAAGCCTTAAAGGTGATATTGCTGTTACCATATTTAACATATGAATTCCTTAAATTAGTGATTCCTTTTGAAAGGCAAGGTGATCTTGATTTTATAAGAAGCTTTTTTTCCTCTGGCGTTTCCCCTAGAAGCATCCTTTATTTACTTTTTCAAATCAGGGTTGAACTACAGAAACTAATCTAATGGTTTAGAATTTAAGAAGTGGGGGAATCATAATGTTAAGCTGTAGCCAGAGGGGTCAGAGACAGGTTACCAATTCCTGAAGCCTGTTGCTTCTATGATGTTACCTGTGCTTGATCACTTAATCTTTCTGAACAGGTTGTGAGAAGTTTGCCAAATTAAGTTAATTACAAAAGTTGAGAAACACATCATAAATCAAGTACTAAGGGCTTAAGACAGCATTGTTATTTGAAGAAATGATCAGTCACCTGAAAATGTATTGAGTGGTTTGATGCTTGGTTGCTAGTACCAAGTATTTTAATCATATTTAACCAGGGGAAAATGGGTTATATATATATATACACATATATATATAAAATAAACTTACTCCCATCTCCACCAAGGAACACTTAATTATCTAGTAAATTTTTTTTCTTAAATCAGACTGATATATGATGGGAATTGTCAGTCCAGTTAAAAAACTCATTTTGAAATCAGCATGTGGTATTCAGTGTTTCCCTCCAGTGATTATGTGTACAATATTGAATTCAATATGCCATGAATTTGCTTTAAAAACACAAATATGGGGTATATTTTGTGTATATACTAGATGCATTATATTTTGTTTTCATAGTAAAATCCAATCCCAATGAGTTTTATAATGTAAATTACAATTATTAAAGTAGAAATGCATACTTTAAAACATGTTTACATTGTTTTAATGTGTAGCATAGAGTTTTCCTTGACAACTCGTTCCAGAACCATATCATTTAGTTAACTAATAAATCTGGAAACTTAAAAAAAAAATTATTAGCTACTTTAAATAATTTTAGAGAGTACTTGCAACTTTAAAATGTTTAATAAAATATTTATATTGTACCTTTGAAATTGTAAAAATTTGTTTAGAGGTTAGAAAAGTAGAAATGGTTCACATTCCTATACAAATATAAGCTAAATTGCATTTTTAAATTATTCTTATTTCATATTTTTGAGTCTGAATAGGATAGTTTCAAATCTGTGATTTTATAGGTTAATATACTACATAAACACTTAAACTGGTCAAGTGTTCAGTGAAATCTCTGTACACTTAAACTGAAGGTGAGACCTTAAAGGAATATGTCCTTAATACCCAAATTTTATTCTTACTGAAAAAACAAAGACTGTATTTGATTTCCTAGTAGTCAATGTTGAGTTTCATTAGCAATGTGAAGGTAAGATTGTCATTTTGAACTTGCCACTGAAATTGAGCTTAATTGAGTTTTTTGTTTTTTTTTTTTTTAGTTTGCAGGTCGAAGTAAGAAGGAAACCAAATATTCTCTTAAGGCAGTCGAAGATATGTTGGAAACATTACAGATCACCCAGTCTTAAGGTTTCAAAAACTCTGACATTAGATTTCAAAACTGCACAATTGAACTTATTGGCCTGTAACTTACTTACTAAATGCCCAGTGCTATTTATATACTACAGTAATTTTCTGTTAAGAAGGCAGTTGTAAAGAATGTGTTTATATAAACCTAAAAATGCCTTTTACTGCTAAGTGGGAAGATGGGGGAAATCCATGGAATAGAGATTTAAGACTTACTGATTGTACATCAGTCTCTTCATATCACACAAACACATATACACACACACACACACATACATATAAACCTAATGTAGAATAACCTTGTTAAATAAACCGTGATGATTTATTAAACTTGTGTATGAAGATTCTCACTTCATTTTGTTATAATAAATATATTGTTTAAGAACTCAGTTTCTAGTTAACTCCTTACTGGTATAGGAAACAGACAGCGTATGTAGCTGACAGAAGCAGATTATTTTGACTTTGTTTATATTGTTGAGTTGGATTTTGCTGTACATTTGAGTAGGCTATTTGAATTATTTTCTCTGCTATAATGAATAGTTTCTGATGAATCTTCTGATGAATCTTGCTTAAAATATGTCATTCTCCAAAGTTCAGCAATATTTCTTTGTAAAATTTTTGTTTTAATGTAGGACATAATTGAGATTTTTACCTATAAAATGCCTTAAGGTAAATATGTGTTATGAAACCTAAATTTAACTTTTATGCAAGTTATATTTATTGAACCTTTTAATAGTAAATTACATGAAAGAATATTCAAGGATTGTATAGGGATTAACGGGATTGTAGTGGCTGAGTTATTTTTAATTTTGAAAAAAAGTAAGAAAATTAAAACTATCCTTAGAAACAAAAGTATTACTATTTTTCTGTTCTATCATTACCTTAGTTAGAATTTTTTATTTTTCTTTTTTCATAATAAACAACCATTATGCTAACTTCAACAGTATTTCATATCTTTCAGTAAAATAGAAGAGACTTTGAAAGTTAAACTTCATTTAGACACAAATCGGTTTTTAAAATAGCAACTGTTCACAGCAAGTATTTATGGTATTTGTTTATAATAAATATATTTAAATTTTTTTAGCAGCAGTTTACAGAGGCATCTGCAGACTTGTCATTGCTGCTTTGGGCAAGTGGGAATGTGGAGGAATTGACAATCTAGCAGTGTTTAGAAAGAAAGGTATCGTCAATAGCTTCTTTTAACCTTTTGAATAGTTCTGCTAGTAAATAATTCTCCATGTCTAGTCTAATCTTTCATATTACAGTCATTTTCATTTTATTTTGCCATGAGTAATAAGCAGCTGATTAATATCTTCTGTGAACTCTTCTCATACAAAGGTAATTCTCTGCTAATCATTGTTACCACAAAGATGCACTCTTTGTACATGTGAAATTAGTAACTGCATTTTCAACATGGTGAACCATTTGAAATCTACATTTTCTGTAAAGAAAATAGTGCCTACATGTTGCCTCACTACCTTTTCCCCTTCTAGCCTCCCCCCGTCAGTCACTGGATTAGTGTTTAGCAGTTACATTTGTGTAATAAGTAATTCAGTGCCTTTTACAGCTGTCTGCCTTAGTTTCACTTTTTTGGGGGGGACAGTCTCATTCTCTTGCCCAAGCTGGAGTGCAGTGGTGTGATCTCAGCTCACTGCAACCTCCACTTCCCAGGTTCAAGTGATTCTTGTGCTCAGCCTCCGAGTAGCTGGGACTACAGGCATATGCCACCATGCCTGGCTAATTTTTGTATTTTTAGTAGAGACAGGATTTCACCATGTTGGCCAGGCTGGTCTCAAACTCTTGGCCTAAGCGATCTGCCTGCCTCAGCCTCCCGAAGTGCTGGGAGTGTAACTGAATTCAAAGGGTAGGAAAGTGGAAGGACATAAGTTACAAGTAAAATTGGAAGGACATAGTTTACAATTTTAAAAAGCTGAATTCTCCCCTTGGTTCTGATATTATACAGACCCTCAAAGGCCATGTTAAGAGCCAGTAAATGGAAAACAAGATAAGGATGTGTACAGTCACCACTCCTATTCAATGTAGTACTTGAAATCTAGTGCAGTAACATAAGAAAAGGGGATAAAAGGCACAGAGATTGGAAATGAAAAAAAAAAAAAACTTTATATTTGCATTTAACGTTATTGTTTACATACAAAGTCCTAAGAAATCTCCAAGAACTTACAAGAACTAGTGAATTTAGCAAGATCACAAAATACAAGATCAACACACAAAAATCAAATTACATTTCTACATAACACCATTTACAATCACAAAATGTAATACTAAGTATAAATCTAACAAAACATCTATAGGACCTTGTTGATGAAAAGATTTAGACTCTAAAATATTTGAAGAGATTTATTTTGAGCCAAATATGAGTGACTAATGGCCTGTGACACAACCCTCAAAAGATTCTGAGAACATGTGCTCAAGGTAATTGGGTCACAACTTGGCTTTATACATTTTAGAGCGACATAAGGCCTCAGTCAGTATAGGTAAGATGTACATTCGTTTGGTCCAGGAGGGTGGGACAACTGGAAGTGGGGGCTTCCAGGTCAGACAAATCCAAAGATAGAACTGATTGACAATTGGTTATTATCAACAGAAAGGGATATCTGGTATACAATCAGGGGTTGTGGAGACCGAGGTTTTATCATGCAGGTAAATCCTCCAGGTAGCAAGCTTCAAAGAGAAAATAGATTGTAAATGTTTAAAGAGTCCAAAACATGCCATTTATATGGATTGGAAGACTATATTATCTAAGTTGCCCCAAGTTTATGGGTTTAATACAATTCCTATAAAAATTCCTATGAAAAATTCCTGTAAAAATCCCAGAAGGATTCTTTGTTGAACCATTCTAATTCTAAAGAACCAAAATGAATCTGATTCTAAAATACATGGAAGAACAAAGGAACTAGGATATCTTAAGCAATTTGAAAACAATATAGTTGGAAAAATCACACAGCCATATACTACGCATAAGTACATTAATCGGGACTGTGATATTGTTACCGATTGTGTGGTTTTGGTAGTGATAGACATACAGATCAGTGATAGTCACAGAATATAGGTACAGAAATAGACTTACACAACTATGAAAAACTAATTTTTGACAAAAGTACATAAGCAATAAATGAATTATATTGGAAAAATTGAACTTTGAACAAATAGTGTTGGAACAATTGAACAGTTGTAGCCAAGAAGGAAAAACCTCAACCTAATCCTTCTACCTTATAAAAACTTTTATGCCCTGGACATGGGGGCTGATACCTGTAATCTCAGCTAGTTTGCAGACTGAGATGGGAGGACAGCTTGTGGCCAAGAGTTTGAAAGTAGGGTAGGCAACATAGTGAGAACTTGTCTCTAAAATTTTTAAAAATTAGCTGAGCACAGTATCATATGCTTTTTGTCCCAGCTACTTGGGAGGCTGAGGTAGAAGGATCACTTAAGACCAGGAGTTTGAGGCTGCAGTGAACTATCATCACACCAGTGCCCTCCAGCTTAGGCAAGAGAGCACAACCGTGTCTCTAAAACAAAAATTAATTCAAAATGGGTCATAGTTCTTACTGTAACATCTAAAACTAAAACTTAGAAGCAAACAGGAAATCTTGAGCAAGGGTTAGGCCAACTGATATTAAAATTCCTTTAAAAAGTTGAATTTTTTAAAAACTAAAAGATAAAAATTCTTTAGAAGACCATGTTAAAAGAGGACGAAAGGGCAAGCCATAAACCAAAAATGCTTGCAAACACATGTTCAACAGAAATCTTGCGTTCAGAATATATAAAGGACTGGCAAAATGTATTAGGAATAAATAATCCAATTAGAAAATGGGCAAAAGACTTAACAGACACTTCATCAAAGAAGCTGTACAGATAATAAATAAGCACATGATGTTCAGCATCATTGTCTGTTAATAGGGAAGTCCAAATTAAAACTCTGACAAGATACCACTGAACACCTATTAGAATAGCTGGTAACACTATATTCTGATGATTATGGAGAGCCGCTTCCATGCATTTGTGGTAGAAATGTAAAATGTTTGGCTACCCTGGAAATCAGTTTTTCATAAATTGTTATATTACAACTACCATGCATCTTTCACTTGGAGCATTTATCAACTTAATTACATGTTCAGGTGATTATCTGTCTCCCTCAGTAGATTCTTAAATTCCATGAGAGCAGAGACCCTATATGTTTTTGTCCACGTTTACCTTTTAAGCTTTTAGCATGATGCTTGCATATGGTATGTATTTGAATGAATTAAAAATACTATGCACATTTAGGTGTAGTTTATTTAACAAAACTTACTTCCAGAAGTAGCTTAATTCCACTTCTTCACTTAGTTCCCTAGTAAAAGAAACTCCAATCGGGAAGTCATTTCAAAAATCTAATCTGCATATCATGAACAACACAGTAATACTGTTAAGAGGATCATATATATAACACATAAAGAATAGGAAAAAATAATTTTTAAAAACTTGACTACTTTGAGAAATGTAAACTGGAGCCATTCTTAGCTCCCATTTTTTCCCAACTGAAGATTAGGTGAATGCCAAGAGAGGTTAATGGACTATAGAAAGGTCTAGTTAGTGATTCTCAAAGTCTGGACACTTGTAAACTTGTTAGAAATGAAAACTGTTGAGTGCCACCGCATATCTAGTGAATGATAAATTTGAGTGGGGTCCAATTTGTGCTTTAACATGCCTATCAGGTGTTTCTGGGGCCCACTAAAATTTGAGAACCATTGGTGTCATCTAGACTATTACTCGAAATCAATGATTCAAAGAAGAAAATGATTTCGTGAAGATCTGCATGTTACTTTGCCTCTTCTGTTGTGATTTTGTATGGCATTTTTAAGTTTTCCCCTCTTCTGGTTTATATGTTTTCCCCCCTCTCCTATTCTATTTTTGGGGAGGAGGGGCAACAATATTATCCCTAGATGCCGGAAGAACTGAGTCACACATGTTTGTTTTGCATGTTGAATGGAATATTTTTCTCTTAATAATTTTAAAATTAGTGCACAGAATTATGCTATTATTTTCTATCTCAGAAGCCAAACTGAATTCATTTGATTTATATTGACTGCTTTCAACAGCTTTTTAAAAAACTTATAATTCTTAAGAGAAGGAAGTGAAGATGGCCATGGGTCTTTTTTTTTGAGACGGAATCTAGCTGTGTCACCCAGGCTGGAGTACAAGTGGCATGATCCAGGCTCACGGCCAACCTTTGTCTCTCAGGTTCAAGCGATTCTCCTGTCTCAGCCTCCGAAGTAGCTGGGATTACTGGCACCTACTACCACAACCAGCGAATTTTTCTATTTTTAGTAGAGACCGGGTTTCACCATGTTGGTCAGGCTGGTCTTGAACTCCTGACCTCAAGTGATCCACCCACCTCGGCCTCCCAAAGCACTGGGATTACAGTTGGGAGCCACTGCGCCCTGCCGGGCCTGTGATCTTTAGGAAGAGAAATTATTTCTAAATCTATACACATATGTATCTCCCCCTTTATGTTATGCATATTTGCACTTACTTTAGAACCTAATTGTAATAACCACAGTGGATATACAAAGTATGAACTTTGTATCATAGTGAGTATAGAAGACAAGAATAATACAGACTTTTATACAAATTGTTTTTTAACATAAAAAACCTGATTAATAATTAGATATGGACACCAAAAAAAATTAGAAGCATCTTGCTATAAACCACTTGCAGCCACAAATAGGTGAATTCCAATAGGGTCATTACATCTTTACTACTCCATATAAAAATATGGAAACATTATAAGTACATACAATTTATATTCAGATATTTAGATCTCTGAAAAATGTTTCTAGCTCGACAAACTGCTGTCACCAACGTTATACCTGGAGACATTAATCTTGCAAATAAGTGTGGGGAAACATCTACCTGCTGTAGACCAAGTAATGGTGAGTATTTCCAAACAGACCGAATGGATTCATGACTGAAGAAATCTGAATTCATGTCTACTAATTTGATAGATAAAATACTAAGAATTTCCTTTAATTGTGAATTCAGTGCCCTTTTAGGCAACTTAACTATTACATGAAAACGTGGGTAAGAGTTACATGAAAATGTGTTTTTATCATCTTTTGAAAACCCTAGGTAAAAATGTGTGCTATCAACATTATATCTGAAATGAAATTGAAGGTCTCCAGAGTGGTAATGACAGGCAGTGATTTCAAGAGTTGGGCTCAAATGACAGCTGATTTTAGATTTAGCTTCATTATACTGATCTACCTGTCATACTTAGTATGCCAGAGAGCATAGGAGACAACACAGCCCCATTGGCTGATAATTTTCTAATGGCCCACCTACTCTGATCAAAACCAAACTGCACAGATGAATATGTCTATAGTTCTTATGAGAGGAATAAAAGTTGGGTAGTTCCAAATGAAAGCATTGGGAAAGACTGTATAAGAATGTCTTACTAAAACGAACTTCAAATAGCACCACTGATAAAGATGATTTAAGAAAAGTAATAGCAGTTGGGACATAGATATGCTGCCAAACAAATGGTTGCCTCTTGTGGTACCCAGGAGTCAGAGCTGTACTTAGAAACAGGCCATGTGGTATCAGCTGGCTCTGGGGAGAGTAATCTGATGGTCACCTGGCAGATTTAGTGTTGCTATCTTTTTATGTATGCAGAAGTGTTCTCAAAAATTAAGGGCAATGAAATATGTATATTTGGAAAGGACTTCAATACCTACACAAATTCAGCCTTTCAAATATTGAAGAAGGAATTTCTGAAAATGTAAACATTGAAGATGTAAAAATAGTTTAAAACAATATTGTTCTAATTTGGGGGTGCATACTGTTAAATATTTCATTGTTTTACTTCATTATTCTCTAAATAATAAACATTTCCTGCAAGGAAATATTTATTAGTCTAAAAAGACTTATAATGAAGTATTTTGTGGCTTTAATTATGGCATGATTTTGTTTAATGGCTTTGAATTTGTACTTAATTTTTTCTTTTCTTTTTTTTTTGTTGTTGCTCAGGCTGTAGTGCAGTGGCATGATCTTGGCTCACTGTTACCTCCACCTCCCCAGTTCAAGCACTTTTCCCACCTCAGCCTTCCAAGTAGCAGCTGGGATTACAGGCACGTGCTATCACACCTGGCTAATTTTTGTATTTTTAGTAGAGACAAGATTTTACCATGTTGGACAGCTGGTCTCAAACTCTTGCTCTCAGGTAGTCTGGCTGCTTCAGCCTACCAGAGTGCTAGGATTACAGGCATGAGTCACCACGCCCAGCCATGAATTGGTACTCAATTTTTTCTATTAACAAATCTCAAATGTCAGTGGACAAGTTGTTAATTCATACTTTTAACAGTTATTAATTAGAAATAAAAAAGCTTGATTTTTCAAGTGGATGATTTTTCTCCTACAAGCTTGTAGAAGTACGCCACCTAGAGTTTTAAATTTTTTTAATTATAAAAACAGCAGGCTGTTTTTTTTGTTGTTGTTGGTTTATTTTAAACTAAAAGTAGGCATATTTTAATCAAAATTAAGCCAAATATTATAATTGTAGAAGTTTATCATAAATTTATTCTTGGTTTTAACATATGACTTTCTTGAGATTGCTATATATGGGATAGAATATTTTTGTTAATAGTTCTAGATTAAACAATTCATATAATATGCCCACGTAAGATAGATAATAAATCATGTTCAGGAATTACAATTCGTAAAGTCTGATTTAATAATATTAGGACTAATTTTAATGTGTTATCTGTACCAATTAAATATATAAATACTTGAAAGATATAAATAGTGCATTGTGTGTGTGTGTGTGTGTGTATATACACAATCACAGTGCATATTTACCTTGTTGTGTAATTGATTTTAAAAGTTTAATTGCAGATGGCATAGCCATTGAGTAAGCTTTAATACCAGAGATCCAAACATACCAGTAAGTAAGTAATGTTTTTCAAATGCTAGTAAATTGTGGGCAAAAATAACTTTTTATTTGGCTTCTTATGGTTTTCAGGTAGACATGATACATGCATATTTCTTGGGGAATAATCTAGAAAGACCTGGTTTTAAAATGTATCCATAGACCTAAATATCTTTATTGAGAAGATAATGCATAAGATGTTGAGGCCTATAGGCTTCTTCAACTAGTCAATGTCAAAAAGCATTGACATGTTATAGTGATTATGATGGAGAAAGATTTCATTTAAAAAATAGTAAAACTTGGTTTGGAATTAAAACCAAGGCTATTTGCAGAAGTAAACAGCCTTTATCTTATTTCTGCTTTAAAACTGTTGATATATAATGCTTGAAATTTTTACTTTTAGGTGTTCAGACTTTAGAACAATTATAGGCAAATGTTTCTTGCAACATGGCCCACAAGAAATCAGATTTCTAAGGAAATACTGCTTTGATTTAGTGTCCTGAATTAATAATCTATAAAACCTAGAAGAAAAATTCCTGTGCACTAGGGGAAGTCGTCTTCAATTTCCTTTCCCCTATAATATCTAGCATATATTGAGCCCAAAGTGAATGCTTATGAATATTTGTTGATTCCATATTTTGTCTCCAAGCCAGCTAATGGTGAGGAGTGTCATTCAGTTGCTAAACTTTAACACTCAAATTAGGTTATCAAGGCTATGAATTTGGTTAGTAAAGTTGAAAAGCTGTTTGTGGTTTTTTTTAATTGAACGTGGCGAGTTTTACTTAAGGCTCAGCAGAACCTCTGTGATAGCACTTATGTATTGCAGCAGTTCAGAATGAAAGGAAATTTCAATCCACTAAGAATATGAACAAGACAGAAAAATTACCCATTGGGTAACAGTAAATGTCGGTGTAAAAGAAAAAAAATGCATTTTTCAGTTATAAGGGATGCATACATTTTATTTATAATATAGCCTCAAGACTATGCTGCCTAGAATGTCTTCTAGTTGCTATGGGGATTTCTGTTATCCATCAATGTAGGGTTTCCTACTTGGCAGCATTATGTATTTATGATGGCATCCGTGGTTTCTGGTTGTTGGATTTGCAGTGGAACTTGTATTTTAGCCAGTTGAAGATAGAGGGGAAAAGAAAGCAAATTAAACTTGACTTCTTGGCAACGAAGCAGTGGCTTCTTGTTACTTGCATCATTATATTCCAAGAACACCAAATGCAACTGCATTTGTGTGCATGCTTACTCTACATATAACTGACTACATTTGCAGTATAATAAACTTTTATAATAATAAACCCAAAACTTAAAAGGAGTGTTATGCTTTGTCAGTTTACCTGGCATTTTTCAAGTGGAATTTTAATATGGGAAATTAAACTATGTGGAATGATGTTTTTTTGTTTTGTTTTTAGTCAAGGAAAAACTATCATCACTTACACCATTGTGTAAACTTTTATTCGAACAAGTGAAAATCTAAATTAACTAATTTAAAAATTGTTTTCTTTCAACTTTTATGAGAAACAGAATAAAAAGTAAACTCATAAGTATCTGGTATTTCTTCTTAAATTTTTTTTCAGCATATGTTTTAGATTTAGTTGTAGTACACATTTAGCTCAAGCCATTCTTCTAAATTCATTTGCATCTACCACATTGACCTCTAATGGTGGATGATGTTCATAAAGATTATCTTCAGTCATCCTAAGAAGTGCCTTTTAATATTAAGGACATAGAGGCACCTTCTTTTTTTGAGACAAAGTCTCACCCTGTCACCCAGCCTAGAGTGTCATGGCACAATCTTGGCTTACTGCAACCTCCACCTCCCTGGTTCAAGCGATTATCTTGCCTCAGCCCCCTGAGTAGGTGGCACTACAGGTGTGAGCCACTACCCCGGGCTAATTTTTTGTATTTTTAGTAGAGACGGGGTTTCACCGTGTTGTTAGCCAGGATGGTCTCTATCTCCTAACCTCCTGATCCACCCATCTAGGCCTCCCAAAGTGCTGGTATTACAGGTGTGAGCCACCGCACCTGGCAGAAGCACTTTCTTAGTATTGGTTCTTAATATGAGGAATGAACTCCCAGATGCTCACATATTAAATTATATTCACCATAATTTGTAGATTTGCGGATTATGTTCCTTGTAATTTGTGTATTTTTATCTTTTGAACAACGGCAGTCTCAGAGGCAAAATTTAGTTAAATATCTACTAACTTAATGTAGAATATTGTATATGCTCTAACTATGGTAAACAATTATATTCCCTGGTCTCTGGAAGCTTATAAAATGAGTATACCAGTGGTCCTGGTGTGTACAAAACAGAAGGCTGCATAGAGACAAAAATCTAATAGTTAGATCTTGCCTTCAAGGAGCTTATCATTTAGTTTGTAGAAAATACGTAAGAATGAAAATTATTTCAGTATAATAATTCAGAAAATTATTTCAGTATTCCAGTAGGTCAGTGTAAAAGTGATTTTTTTTTTTTTTTTTTTTTTTTTTTTTTTAAGATGGGGGCTTACTCTGTCAGCCAGGCTGGAGTGCAGTGGCACAATCTCAGCTTATTGCAACCTTTCCTCCTGGGCTCATGCGATTCTCCATCTCAGCCTCCTGAGTAGCTGGGACTGCAGGTGCACACCACCACCGTCAGTTAATTTTTGTGTTTTTGTTTTTGTAGAAACGGGATTTTGCCATGTCCCCCAGGTTGGAAGAGTGACTTTTAATTACCTACTGAATTTATATATTTGTAATGTATATTTTCAGATGAGAATTCTACTAAAGATTGGAGATTCTGTAAAGACAAGAAAGGGGAAGAGGTTTGGTCTTGATATTGAAAGTTGGATAGCATGTATGTATTGAGACAGGGTCTCGCTGTGTCACCCAGGCTGGAGTGCAGTGGCTTAATCCTGGCTCAGTGCAACCTCCACCTCCTGGGTCCAATTGATTTTTCTGTCTCAGTCTCCCGAGTAGCTGGAACTACAGGCACGTGTCATCACACTGGGCTAACTTTTTGTGTAGTAGAGACAGGGTCTCACCATGTTGCCCTGGCTGATCTTGAATTGCTGAGCTCAGGCAATCTGCCCGTCTCGTTCTCCCAGAGTTCTAGGATTACAGGCGTGACCCACTGCTCCTGGCCAAATGTCAGATAGTTTTAAGTCAGATAGTTTTAGATACAGTGTTGGCATTCTCAGTAGAGGGAGCAACTTATGCATCAATCTTAAAGATGAGAAAATATTTTTTAGAGGCACAGTGAATAGATTTTTCTTACTTGGATGGGGAATTTTAAAAAGCAAGTAGAAAGAAGGGTGGTAGGTATTACTATATTATAATAAATATTTAGCACTTTATAATTTATAAGATATTTCTATGTAATTCTCATTTAATCTAAATACCTGTGATACAGTATTTGTATTACTCCTATGTAAAAAATAAATATAGCATTGAAGCAATTGGGAATTATTATAAAATATAAATGATCAAAACATAAATTTACCATTCATAATCTAAAGAGAAAAATATAACAAAAATTAGGGTGGGGTAGAGGGTAGGTACAGGGATGAATGTGATAATTTAATATTTCATTACAAAGAGACTGATTAAAGTTAAAACAGATGGTTTCAAAAGTGGCATGAAAGATTCTTAACATTTTTTTTTCTTAGCCTTAGAGAGATGCATTATTTAGCCACCATGTCTTCTGTGGAGATGGAACTTTATCTGAATTTCAGTATTGTTTTCCATATTTTTAAATTTTATTTTTACAATAATTATGATTATTCAATTTGTCCTAAGTTATATCTGCCCATCTAAGGTTTCCTTTTACAAACTATGTATTTGTAAAGATGTTTAATAAAAGTTGGCAATGGTTATATTCGGGTGATGGGATATTTGTAGATTTTTAGTTTTGTTTTTTTTTTTTTCTTGGCACTTTTTAGTGTACGTTCTAAACTCTGCATCTTTTTTCCCAAAAAAAAATAAAGGCATTATTCTTAAGAATTTCATCAACTGATGTTTTGAGGAATACACTTTGGGGACCCCTGATATTGATCATTATTTTCCAACCTTTTTGGATGAACTCTTTCACAATAATACATGACCTTGCCAAATAAAAATTATTTTCCAGTTTTTATATGATGTGATAAAGTGATTTAGCAAAAAAGTTTTTAGAATTATTATACTTTATTCTCATATAATGACATCAGAGAAGGTTGCTACTTATCAGTATATCTTCACAAATAACACATAGTAGCTAGTGGCTTTTACTCCCAGTTATAATTAAGTCATATTGGGTATTGTCACTATAGTTTGTCTTATTAATACAATTTTTGGGGGAAACAGGAAATACTGATAACACTCTTAAAGAATTATAATTGGACAAATTAAACTAATGGGTCTGAGGAAGATCATTTTGAGGCAAATTTGCACATTTATCCTGTTTCTACCCCTCGTTATATATTTCAACATTTTCTTGTATTATCACTCTTTATTTAAAATGTAAATTTAATTTTTCTAAAACTAATAAAAGATTAAATTTTTAGATTACTATGAAAAGAACAAAAGGTGAATATTATTTTATGTTTGAGTTATTTTGTACATTAAGATATATATAATACAGCACCATTTTCTATAATTTTGACCAGTAAACTAAAACACAATTTTTAATAAATATAGACTATTGTAGTTTATTTTTCACAAATTAATGAAATGTATTAAAATATCACTCTTTAGTCATTGACTGATTATGGGTATAAATTATTCTTAAGGGACCAGAAATAGATTATTAAAATGAAGTAATGATGAATACCATTGTCATGACCAGCAGTGCTCTGTGGAGTCTGTCAGTGACTGCACCTGGAGCACCTTCCTTTGATTTCTGATAATTACTGTTATTTTCACTGTGCTTGCTCTCTCAGGCTCTCCAAATGCTCCATTTGAGATGAATATTTTAAAAATAATTTTTATTAACGTTAAAAAAGATAATGAAACCGATACTATTATTATAACATGATCCCTCAGGAGAACTTTGTGAGCCTTTAAGGATTACTATTTGGAAAATGCCTAAATAGGAGCTGATGAAGGCATCAACTTCCATGTAATTCTTAGGAAAAGAGGGAATGTAGAGAGAGAAGAGCAGGTTAAGGGGCTGAAGTATCAGTCTTCTTATCCCAGCACTTTGGGAGGCCAAGGCAGGTGAATCACCTGAGGTCAGGAGTTTTGAGACCAGCCTGGCCAACATGGTGAAAACTCATCTCTATTAAAAATACAAAAATTAACTCGACATGGTGGTGGACACCTGTAATCCCAGCTACTTGGAAGGCTGAGGCAGAAGAATTGCTTGAACCCAGAAGGCAGAGGTTGCAGTGAGCCAAGGTTACACCGTTGCACTCCTGCCTGGGCGACAGAGCAAGACTACATCTCAGAAAAAAAGAAAAAATGTTGGAAGAAGAAAAAAAAAACATGGTAAAGGAACGAAACCTAAAGAAATATAATAACTGTGAGTTCTGCATTAGTTGTGGCAGGGAGAACAAACAAAAAGAGATTTCAGAGAAGATCACTGGAATTGGCAGAGGCTTTGAAGGGCAAGGTCTAGCATAAAGAAGAGGTAAAGCCACACTGTGAGAAGGTAAGTAAATGTGTTTTATCTCTTTTGCACTGTCCTGGTGTATTATTTTTTCTTGTATTGCTTAGCACAGAGTTTTGCCTGTAGCAGGTATCAGATTGTGGTCTTGGTAGTGTGTGACTGATGTTGATGACAGATCAAAAAGGACTTGAAATGATCAGTTTAAGGTCTTGATGGGTATTGAAGATCCAAAGGATGATGGCAGTCTGGGTGAGTGATCCACAGAAGGACAGATGATTTGAAGATGTTAGTAACTGAAAACAACATGGATGTTAAATGAGGAAAAATAAAGTTGATGGAAAATAAATCATTTGGATCTGCCTCAGGAGTCTGAGAAGAATATTATTCCTCCTTCCTCTCCCTTACTCTGGCTCTTTCTATTGTAGCTACATGAGTGATGCCATTGAAAAACACAATTTTAGGCCGGGCGCGGTGGCTCAAGCCTTAATCCCAGCACTGTGGAAGGCCGAGGCGGGTGGATCACGAGGGCAAGAGATCGAGACCATCCTGGTCAACATGGTGAAACCCCGTCTCTACTAAAAATACAAAAAATTAGCTGAGCATGGTGGCGCGTGCCTGTAATCCCAGCGACTCAGGAGGCTGGGGCAGGAGAATTGCCTGAACCCGGGAGGCGGATGTTGCGGTGAGCCGAGATCGCGCCATTGCACTCCAGCCTGGGTAACAAGAGGGAAACTCCGTCTCAAAAAAAAAAAAAAAAAAAAAAACACAATTTTGATTAAGTGGGGTTAAAGAAATATTGGTCTACCTTAAATTGATGACCTCTTATTCATCTTAAGAATTTATTGTATAAAATATGCTTATTCTGGTATTTTTTTCAACAGATGAAGAAAAAGCCTTTTAGTGTAATTTAGTGCACATTTATGAATTTCAAAAGATCAACAAAAATGGGCAAAGTATATGAACATATAATCCACAGAAGAAGATATCTGGCAAAATGCAGTTAAATAAATATTTTTTAAAATAAAAATTAGCCTGTGTCAAGAATTGAAATGGAGAAACAGAATAACAGCCTTGTATGTTACACTATAGAGCTTGGACTTTATTCCATAGATGAGGTAAGTCTGCATAAGTGCTGTCTACATTATCTTACTAGCATTGTAGTTGATGTACTTAAAACAGACTTGAGCTGGTAGAGAAAGTAGGTAGGCAGACGTGTCCAAGTGAAGAAAAAAAAATGAAACTATGGTGAAGATAAGAGAAAAGGAACAGATTTAAGAAATACTAAAACCTAAAAGTACTAAGACTTGATGATGAACTAGATGTGTTATATAAGAGATGGCATGGAGTCCAGTAAAAATTCATTTTTCTCACTCGTGTGACTGCCTCAATGACATAATGTTTGACAGAAAATAAACATGGGATAGCACATGGATTTATTACAAGTTTCTGAAATTGAGCTTGAAAAGCTACTTTAAAAAATAAATTCTAGGAGAGGTGTGGTGGCTCATCCTGTAATCCCAGTACTTTGTGAGGCCAAGATGGGAGGATCACTTGAGCCCAGGAGTTTGAGAGCAGCCTGGGCAACATATGAGACCTCCATCTCTGCAAAAAAATAAAAAATGAACCAGATGTAGTGGCACACACTTGTAGTCCTAGCTACTCAAGAAGCTGAGACAGGAGGATTACTTGACTTTGGAGGCTGAGGCTACAGTGAGCTATGATCATGCCACAGGGTCTCTGTCACGCAGGCTGGAGTGCAGGGGCGCAGTCATGGCTCACTGCCACCTCGTCCTCCCAGGCTCAAGGGTCCCTCCCACTTCAGCCTCCTAAGTAGCACAGTGCCACATGCCTGGCTTTTGTGTTTGTGTGTGTGTGGATGTGGGTTTTGCCATGTTGCCCAGAATAGTCTTGGTCTCAACCCCTGAGCTCAAGTGGTTCTTCTACCTTGGCCTCCCACAGTGCTGGGATTACAGGTATGAGCCACCGTGCTTGATCAAAAACAAACAATCAAAATATATTTGCTTTTCAAATTGGTGCTACATGGAGTTACGAAATTTTGTATTAGTCAATTAGTTGTATGTGGAATACCATCCATCTTCCAAACAAACATCACAAATAATATAAAATTTGGTTACAATTTTAAAAAATAGCTCAAGTGAGTAAATGTTGATTATCTACAGCAAAAATAGACATGGAAAAATATTTTCCTCAAATGTGATTTTAAAAATACAGTTATTGTAAGGCTCTAGCCATTATATTCAGATCCAGTTGTAGTCTAAGAAAAATACTTACTTGTATTTTGCTTAGAGAACTTAGAAGGGGTACAGATCCCATCGAACATTTCCATTTTGTATTAGTAAACGGTTTTAAATTTAAAGATTCTAATAAAGAAGCTCATTTCAGATACGTAAATGTTATCCTATGTAAAACATTCTAACATTCAGTTTTCATGGCATTTGGAAATGCTGTTTCAGAAAGCTATGTAAAACATTTTGAAAAATCCATTTAATAACATGAAAATGTATGCTGAAAAATGATTGATGTCTTCTACTTTGGCATTACCACTTACTCAGATTTGATAGAAAGATAATGGATAGAAATTCTATCTGTTTTCATTCAAATTTAATTTCACTTAGAATACTATCACATAGATTACACTGAATAAAAAATAGGAAACAATACCAATGGCACATCTGTATATAGCATTATATTACAAGCTTAATAAACAGTTTTATTTCATTTTAGGTTTTGACACAATACTTAATATGGCTCAAAGTAAATTATTGAATCCTGGTAACTAGGAAATAGATTATTAGCATTGCAACAAAGCTCCGAAATAAAATATCATTTGGAAAATAGAAAGCTGGTTATATGCCAGGGTAGGGAAAACATTAGAAATACTTTGTTCAATCAGAGCCTTGCTTTTGAAAATGAATAAAAGGAGTCAATATATTACCACATAAAATGTTATGCTTATGAGACCTTCATTTTTAGGGAACAAACAATAACTTAAGATCTGTATTTTTATAGAGTGGGAGTAGGATCTAGTGCCCCCTTTACATTTTAAGTATGGATATGTCTTCTCTTAATATTTTAATCTAGGACTGATTGTTTTTGCATTAAAATTCAGGTAGACTAAAGGAACAAATTACATCTAAGGGAATCTGGAACAGACAAATGTCTTTTAGGACCTGAGTTACATATTATATGTTTGAAAATACTTGTATTCCACTTTTACATAAACCCAGAGCCTCCTGTCTTCCTTTTATAAGCAGCAGGGAAAAAAGCTTTTAAGTTAGAGCTTCCAAGTAAACGAAATAAGTAAAACACTCAAATTATGCATAACTCATTGTCTCATATGGAAAAATAAAATATATTGTTCTGTAACAGAAATTGTGCTTATAAAAAATATTCTGAACCACAAAGCATTACATTTTTAATAACATTAATTTCCAATGAACAAAGATAGTAGTAGGAAAGGAATTCCAAAATTCTTTTCCTACTAAAATTCCTTAGGGTTCCAAAATTCTTTGAACTTGAGACATGAAGTAGAATCTGATTTGTACCTATGGTGAAAGATGACCTCCTTTGCTTACCAAGTGTTTTAAGTGTTACTGATCATTTCCTCTTCCTAAATCACTAAGTTAATCTCTGATTAGCTATGGTGTTTACTGAATTCTTAGCATTATTCAGCTTCCCTTTAATCAAGTGGAGACTTACTACAAATCCAGTTTTTTCTTTGACATGAGTCAGTAAGTAACTAGTTCTTGCATCTGTTAAGCTAAAAGTCCTGTTCTGCCATTTGCTTGCCTGGCAGTTTAGTACTGAGTATGATTTAGTTAGAAGGGTGTTTAATGTTAGGGATGATTTGGATTGCATGAAATAAGATAGTCAGCTGGTGAAAGCCAATTCAGGCCACACATATTTAAGACTGAAGTGCTGAACCTGCGTGGTGCGTGTGGCTGTTTTGGAAGTCGCTGAAAAGGAGTCACACAGCCCATGTGCAGCAGACTGGGTGTGGTCTAAAATGGCCTGAGGTTTCCAAATCTGGCTTTTTTCCTCTTTGGATAACACCAAAACAATTTTCTTCTTTATTGAAGCATCTGGCTAGCTCTACGTCTTATTTTTCTTATGATTAACTCAGGGAGAAAAATTTATTCGGGGGAAGAAAGCTAAGACCCAATCCAAAGTTTTTGCAGAAGATAAAGCTTAGTGGTACTAGAATGCCCAAGTCTATGTTTGTGTAGCTCTAAGATGAGCAAAATAACAGTATCTTATTGTGTTCAGAAAGTAGAAAGATTTGAGTATAGTAAATCCATCAATCTGTCTAATGTTTTTAGTAGAGGCTGAGTTCTTTCTTCAGTTGCATTGTTACTTCATTTCTTTTAACACCTGTGAATTTACTAGCTTGTATCATTCTAACTTTACTTTGAATGTAGTATATAAGTAATAATGTTTTCCTCTGTACAGTCTGAGCTACTGAACAAAAGTGTATTCTTTTACTTCTTAGGCAGTTGATTAGAGCTGTTAGCTCATGTTTCTGTCGATTGAACTTAAAAAAAAGTTATTCCCTAATTTCACACTACTATTTATCTCACAATAGGAGTGAAGAGACCTATTTATTAGCTAGCTGGATTTTTAAAGTAATTCTTTGCTCCATATCTGGGAAAATCACCCCACCTAACTGTGTGTGAAAAATAAAGCTTCTCCATACCCATGTTGATAGAGTTATTATCACACTGTAGGTGAATTGCTGCTGTTTTTGATGTCATGAAGAACCACATAATATTTCTCTTCTCAAGTGGCAGGTGTCTCCTTACTTTTCCTCTTTCCAATTTTAATTCCCTCCCAGATGCTTATCTCTCCTAATCTTTAACCTTGCCTTAATTATAGGAGTTAAAAATATATTGACTAAACTTAGTTCCTTTAGTGGAATAACAGTCATCAGAAATTCACACATCCCTTTGGACATACATAGGTGTATTTACTGATAAACATCTGTTATTATCATTAAACTGATGCAACTGCCTTCAAATAAATAAGGCATTTTATGATAATTATATTGTAGAACCCCAGTTTTTGAAATTGCTTATGTGCTGTGTTCTTCTTTTTAATCCCAAACCAGCTTTCTATCAACATTGAACATTTGAATAAACACTGACACAGGAAATAAAGAAAGGGATTGTATACTGCAGAGATTCCTGAAAGTTCTTTTGTTCCACACTAGATATAGCAACCCTTGGTTTGGTAGATGTTTTTTGCTGTATTTTTTACTGTTATTTTTTCCCAGAAACCTGAAACAATACTCCTGTAGACATGAAAAGTCAGATGAGCCATGTAGGCCTAATTTAGCTGTATGTATTTTATGAAATAAGTTTTTTCTTTCTCTGTAGGAAAGAAGCATAGTAGAGAACTCGAGACTACATCAGAGACCCATAAGCAGTAGAACAGTGTTAAAACAGAAGGTATTGTAAAATATGGGAAGAAAGAAAATTGAGTTGACCAGTAAAGAAAGATGGATGTCGGGATGTATATTTTCAGAGATTAGGCGCCCAAAGTTATGCTTTAAAACAGATTTTAAAAAATAAAACATTTACATATTTTTAAAAGCATTGATGAGTTGGCAAAAAAAAAAAAGGAAAAAAAGGGCATAAAAAATTAAATGTCAAATGTCATATATACTTTTTGTTCTGAGAACTTCTGCTGTATCCTGACATACCGGATTTGCATTTTGACAGCTTCTTGGGACATGGAGAATACTAATGAAAGCTCAGGGGCCATCTATGGTAAGAAGCCTAACAGGATACCCCTACACAAAGCTGAGGATGTGTAAGTGTGAAACAAAGAAGGAAACACCAGGAAAATTTACCTGTATTAACAATAATGCTAGGTAAGGCTGGCTCGTGTCTGTAATTCCAGCACTTTGGGAGGCTGAAGTGGGCAGATCACTTGAACCCAGGGATGTGAGACCAGCCTGGGCAATATGGTGAAACCTCACCTCTACAAAAAATACAAAAATTAGTTGGACATGGTGGTGTGCACCTGTAGTTCCAGCTACCTGGAAGGAGGCCTGCTGAGGCAGGGGGATGGCTTGAGCCAGGGAGGTCAAGGCTGCAGTGAGCTGTGATTGCAGCATTGCACTCCAGCCTGGGTGACAGAGAGGCTGTCTCTAAATAAATAAAAATGAAAAAATAACAGTAATGCTAGATATGTGGCAGAAAAAAAGTAAAAACTTCCTTGAAAATATATAAGCACAAGTTGGCCCTCAATGGGTCTGAAAAAAACCTTAAGAAGAGAATTTAGCCTAGAATGTTCCTGGCTAATTGTGCACCCAGGGGACTGGCAGAAACAAGTAAACATTAGGAAATTAGTTTCCATCTAGGCCTCAACCGCATTCTACAGATATAATTCCAAGAAACATGAGCATTTGCAGTCAAAAATCAAAGAACACCCAAGGATGTCATAAGTAAAAAAGCAATAGACCTGAATACCATAAACATTGGGATCATCAGGCAAAATATACAACCATATTTAATATGATTAAAGAAATAGAACCTTGAAAACACAGGTAACATGGATTTTTAAAATTATAAATAGAACTTATAGAAACTATTAATTTTATGATTAAAATTCAAAACTCTATGAGAAGATTACCCAGAAGACTAGATATGACAGAAGACAGAATGGGTAAAGTAATTTCTGAAGAAAACGTAAAACACAGTTCAGAGAAAAAAATGAAGACTATGATACAGAAGTTAATCGTTGTGGAGAATGGAGGGAGAAGGTCTAAAATACTTTTAGTTAGAGTTCCGGAAGGAAACTATAGAACCAATGGGCAAGAGAGAGTAGAATTCAAAAAGAACCCCCTAAATTGTTGAAAAATATTAGTCCTCAGATCAGGAAAGCTAAATAATAGCCGAGTGTGGTGACATGCACTTGTAGTTCTAGCTATTTGGGAATCTGAGGCAGGAGGATTCCTGGAGCTTGGGAGTTCAAGGTTACAGTGAGCTATGATTGTACCACTGCACTCCAGCCTGGGTGACAGAACAAGACCCTGTCTCCAAAAAAACAAACAAAAAAAGCCAAATAAATTCTAAGATTAAATTAAGAACTTCCGGCCAGGCGCGGTGGCTCAAGCCTGTAATCCCAGCACCGTGGGAGGCCGAGGCGGGTGGATCACGAGGTCAAGAGATCGAGACCATCCTGGTCAACATGGTGATACCCCGTCTCTACTAAAAATGCAAAAAATTAGCTGGGCATGGTGGTGCGTGCCTGTAATCCCAGCTACTCAGGAGGCTGATGCAGGAGGATTGCCTGAACCCAGGAGGCGGAGGTTGCGGTAAGCCGAGATCGCGCCATTGCACTCCAGCCTGGGTAACATGAGTGAAACTCCGTCTCAAAAAAAAAAAAAGAACTTCCCTTCATAAAAAAATCACCATAAAGTGAAAACCAGTGGAGCTGATACTTGCAATATACATAACAAACAAGGGATTAGTATCTCTCTAGAATATATATGTATATATATAATATATATGTACATAAGATATAATTATACATAAAATGCAATATATATAACTTGTAATATATACAATCAAGGGATTAGTGTCTCCACGGAAAACATATGTATTCATATATAATGTATATATGCACATAAATATACGTAAAATACACATGTTACATAATGATATATAAATTTTTTCTTATGAATTAAAATAGAGAAATGGGCAAATTCAACTTATTTCAAACTGAACTACTTCTTCCAGAGAGCAGCTCTACCTACTAACTCAGGTGAGAAAACCTCCAAATTATCTTAAACATCTTTCTAAATTCTCTTAAACATCTTCCTTTGCATACCTATAGCCAATTAATCTCCAAGTTTTGGTGGTTCTATATCTGAAATGTTTTCTAAATTATCCCCTTTTAGTTCCACTGATACTAACTTGGTTCGAATATTCAGGATACATATTCCATTTAGCCTAGGGAAATACAGTTCCAGTTGATTTTCCTCTCCTTCCTTTGTTATTTATTCTTTTTTACAGTGCCAACAGAAAGTTGTTTTTTGTTTTTCGTTTAACACATTTAGAACAAACTGGTCATTCTTCCATTCAGAAATTCACTGCAGTCTATAAATTATGACTTTTCATTTTTAGTTTTATCAAATTATGCATACACATAGCTTAAAGAGTCACCGCCACTGCCATTACTACTGTTAGAATCATTTGGGTTCTCATAATGAATTTCCTTAAGTGTTTCCAGTGACTTCTGATCAAAAGAGGTAAAGATTTTCACTGTCCAATTTAAAATCTCTTATAAGAATTCCTTTGTCTATTTTTCTTGACCTACTATTTGAAGGGCTTGGATGCCTTTCCTTGTCTTCTCTAAATATTCTGCCTCTGGGACAAGTTAAGTCCTATGTAATTAGTTTTGATAATAGTTTATATCAAAGCATATAACTGTATGACAATTTATTACATACTTGGCTTTATTTAACTATTCATATTTATTATTATTATCTCTTCAATGGCTTCACAGGCCTATAAAATGCCATCTGAAGTAACTTCTTTCAGAATATTCTTTCTGAATATTTTTATAATGTCAACCATCATGGGTTAAACCAATACCGTGAGTTATAGATACTTAAATAACATATTAATTGGCCTAAATTTTAGGTGAATACATAAAGGAAGGAAGAAACTCAATCTTCCAGTAATATATACAGTTTTTGGAAACATAGTCTTGATTCTTAAATGTGCCCTGGCTGATCATACTTTTTCTACTGTTTCCTTCTTCCCTCCTTAAGATGTTTTCTCCAAGAAGTCTTTTTCAAAATTTTGCTTTATGGTGGTTTGGGAAATAATAAATTAAAGCAGGTTGACCTGGGGATGTCAGGGAAAAAAGATAAATCTCCCTTAGCACAGTTGGAGTCCCAAATCAACAACACTTAATGAGGTTATTCTTTTTTTTTTTTTTTTTTT
>NW_016107371.1:7462019-7467998 GCF_001604975.1 Cebus imitator
TTTTTTTTTTTCCTTCAGACCTGCCCAGCCCAGCAAGGAGGCAGCCTAGTCACTGTCGGCCTATAGAGGCTTTGCTGAGTTGCTGTGGGCTCCGCTCCGCGCCAGGTGAACTTCCCTGCAGTCCTGTTTATATGGGTGTAGTTAGAACTGCTTTGGCGATGGTGGCCCGCCTCTCTTGAGGCGGAGTCTCTCTGCTGTGGCGGGTTGCCTTGGCAACGGCAGGCTGCCTCAGCAATGGTGGGTTGCCTTGGCAACGGCGGGCTGCCTCAGCATTGGCTGACTACCTCTGTCGTGGCGGGCTGCCTCGGTAATGGCGGACTCCCCTCCCCAACAGAGCTGGACCGTCCCGGGTTCAGCTGTGCTTGCTGTGAAAGTCTCAATCCAGAGTTTCTGGTTGCTGTTCTTTTGTAGGGGTGGAACCAGCCGAGCCTGATCGCCTGGCTCCCTGCCTCATAGCCTTTTTTAAGTTTGTGTTCCAGTCGCCTGTTGAAGAGGTGCTGGGGTCTGTTTGTTTTCCCCTGCAGCCACTCACTGCGCTGGCTTAAACAGCAGCACTGAGGTTTGTGGCGCTTTTTTTTTTTTTTTCCCCGGGAATCTACTGTCCTGGTTCTCTGCTCAGTCCCCTTTTTGAACCGGCGAATGGGCGACTTCTGTGGCTTCAATTGTCAGCCAAAAGGGCACCCGGACTGGTGTATTTTGTACGGAGAACCGCTGCTCCAGCACAGCCGCGCTGGCCAAAACAGCCACGCTGGTCGAAACAGCAGTGCTGGTGACCTGTGGAGCGCCTCCGCCGGGGAATTTCCTAGTCTGGGCAATAAAAATGCGGCGTCCACTCACCCTCTGCGCTTTCACTGGGAACTGCAATCCTGAGCTGTTCCTAAATGGCCATCTTGGATCCTCCCCCCTATTTTTTAAACTTTATTGAGATATAATTGATTTACAAAAAACTGCACATATTTGATGTACACAATTTAATGAGTTTGGAAAAAATGCATATACAAATGAAATCATCATTACACTCAAAGTAGTTATCATATCCATCACCTCCAAAGTTTCCCTATGCTTTTTGTTTGTTTGTTTTTGTAGTTAGCATGCTTAACCTGTGATCTACCCTCTTAACAAAATTTTTTTAAATTGCATTTCAGGTTTTGGGGTACATGTGAAGAACACGCATGATTGTTGCATAGGTGCACACATGGCAGTGTGATTTGCTGCCTTCCTCCCTATCACCTCTATCTGGCATTTCTCCCCATGCTATCTCTCCCCAACTCCCCCCGCCGACTGTCCCTTCCCTATTTCCCCCCGGCAGACCCCAGTGTATGATGCTCCCCTCCCTGTGTCCATGTGTTCTCATTGTTCAACACCTACCTATGAGTGAGAACATGCAGTGTTTGATTTTCTGTTCTTGTGTCAGTTTGCTAAGAATGATGGTTTCCACGTTCATCCATGTCCCTACAAAGGACATGAACTCATCATTTTTGATGGCTGCATAATAATCCATCGTGTATATTTAACGAAACTTTTATGTGCACAACAGAGTATTGTTACTCATTGGCACTATGTTGTAGAACACATCTCTATAACTTATTCATCTTGCATAACTGAAACTTTATACCCATTGACAACTCCATTTCCTCCTTACCCCATCTTCCATCAACCACCATTCTATTCTCTTTCTTGGAGATTGATTATTTTAGAAACTTTATATAAGTGGAATCATATAGTATTTGTCTTCTGTGACTGACTTCTTTCACTTATCAGTGTCCTCAAAGTCATCTATATTTGTTGTTTCTAGCAAATTTCCTTATTTTTAAAGGCTGAATAGTATTCCATTGTATGTATTAAATATATACCACACTTTCTTTTTTTAATTGTTTTTTTAAAATGCTTTAAGTTCAGCATTACATGTGCAGGTTTGTTACATAGGTAAACTTGTGTCATGGGAGTTTGTTTACAGATTATTTAATCACCCAGGTATCAAGCCTAGTACACATTAGTTATTTTTCCTAATCCTCTCCTTCTTCCCAGCCGCCACCCTTTGATAGGCCTCAGTGTGTTTCTTTCTCTTCTATGTGTCCATATGTTCTCATCATTTAGCTCCACTTATAAGTGAGAACACATATTTTATATGCCATATTTTCTTTATCCATTCATCTATCAATGTATATTTAGGTAATTTTCATACGTATACTATTATGAATAATGGTCCAGTGAACATAGGAGTGAAGACAATCTGTCTGAGATCCTGACTTTATTTTTTTGTGTATATACCCAGAAGTGGAAATTTCTGGATTGTATAGCAGTTTAATTTTTAATTTTTTAAGGTACTTCTATATTGTTTTCTGTAGTAGCTACACTTTTATATTCCCACCAACAGTGTGAAAAGCTTTTGATTTTTTCCCTGATGATTAGTGATGTTGCACATGCCTATTGGTAATTTGTATGTCTTCTTTAAAGAAATGGTTATTCAAGTCCTTTGCCATGTTGTTAATCAGGATACTTGTTTTTAAATTTGATTTGTTTGTGTTAGTTCCCTATATATTTTGGATATTAACTCCCTTTTAGATATATGATTTCCAAATATTTTCTTCATTCCATAGGTGGCCTTTTTATTCTTTTTCTTTCTTTGCTTCACAGAAGCTTTTTCATTTGATGTAGTCCCACTTGTCTATTTTTCTTTTTGTTGCCTGTACTTTAGGTGTCATATCCAAGATGTCATTTCCAAGACCAATGTCAAGAAGATTTTCCCTTATGTTTTCTTCTAGGAGTTTTACAATTTTAGGTCTTATGTTTAAGCCTTTAAATCCATTTTGAGTTTATTCATATGTGTGGTGTAAATTGGGGGTCCAATTTCATTCTTTTGCATGTAGATATCCAGTTTTGTCAACACCACTTGTTGAAGAAGTTATTCTTTCCCTATTGTGTATTCTTGGCACCCTTGGTCAAAGATCAGTTGACCATCTACATTTAAGTTTATTTCATCACTCTCCATTATGTCCCACTGCTCTATACACCTATTTTTATGCAAGTACCATGCTGTTTTAATTATTGTAGTTTTGTAACATATTTTGAAATCAAAACTTGTGATGCCTTCAACTTTGTTCTGCTTTTTCAAGACTTTGGCTATCAAGGGCTTTTTGGGGGAGGGGGAAGCCTTTGGAATTTTGATTGGGATAGCATTGAATTTGTAGATCATTTGGGGGTAGTATAGACATTTTAACAACATTAAAACTTCCAATTCATGAATGTGGGATATGTTTCCATTTATTTGTGTCTTTAATTTATTTCATCAGTGGTTTTTGGTTTTCAGTGTACAAGTCTTTTACCTCCTTGATTAGGTTTAATTCCTAAGTAATTTATTCTTTTTAATAGTACTATAAATGGAATTTTTTTCTTAATTTTCTTTTCACATAGTTTGTTGTTAGTGTATAAGAATGCAACTAGGGCTAGGTGCACATTTGTAATCCCAATACTTTGGGAGGTCAAGCCGAGAGGATCACTTGAGCCTAGGAGACCAAGACCATCATGGCCAACATAGGGAGACCTTGTCTCAACAAAAAATTTAAAACTTACCCAGGCACAGTGGCACATGCTTATGGTTTCAGCTGCTTGGGAGGCTGAGGTGGGAGGATCGCTTGAACCTAGAGGTCAAGGCTGCGGTGAGCCATGATTTGCCACTGCACTCCAGTTCGGGTGACAGAGTGAGACCCTGTCTTTAAAAAAAAGAAAAAAAAAAAAAAACTAGTTTTTACGTGTTAATTTTTTAAAGTCCTGCAACATTACTGAACTCACTTCTTAGTTTTAACAGTTTGGTATTTTGTGTATGTGTGTGTGTGTATATGTGTAGTTTTTAGGATTTTCTACATATAAGATCATGTCATTGCAAACAGTTTTACTTCATCTTTCCTGATTTGAATGCCTTTTATTTCTTTTTCTTGCCTAATTGCTCTGGCTAGAACTTCTAATACTATATTGAATAGAAGTGGCGAGAAAGAGTCCCCTTGTCTTATTGCTTATCTTAGAAGAAAAGTTTTCAGTTTTTCACTTTTGGGTATGAAGCTGTGAACTTGTCATATGCAGATTTTATTATTTTGAAGTAAATTCCTTTATACCTAGTTCATGGAAAAAAAATTTTTTTTAATCATGAAAGGCTGTTGAATTTTGTTAATGTTTTTTTCCAACTTTTGAGATTAATATGTGATTTTTTTATCCTAATCTATTTTAATACGGTGTATCACATTTATTGATTTGCATATATTGAATCATCCTTGATATCTCAAGGATAAATCCCACTTGTTCATGGTGTATGATCCTTTTAATGTCCCATTGAATTCAGTTTGCTAGTATTTTACTGAAGATTTTTGAATCTATGTGCATCAAGAGTATTGGACTGTGGGGTTTCATTATTGTAATGTCTTTGGCTTTGGTATCAGGATAATGCTGGCCTTATCAAATGAGTTTGAAATTTCTCTTTTTTGCTAAGAGTTTGAGAAGGATTGGCAGTCATTCTTTATATATTTGGCACAATTCACCAGTGATGCCATTTGGTTCTGGGCTTTTCTTTGTTGGAAGATTTGTCATTACTGATTTAATTTCCTTAGGTGTTATTAGTCTGTTCACATTTTCTATTTCTTTATGATTCAGTCTTGGTAGATTGCATATTTCTAGGAATTTCTTAATTTCTTCAAGGTTTTATAATTTGTTAGCATATAATAGCTCATAATAGTCTTTTAAGGTCCTTTGTATTCTTGGCTTTAGTTATAATTTTTCCCTTTTATTTCTGATTTTAAATATTTGAGTCATCTCCTTTATCTACTTAATTGAGCTAAAGGTTTATCAGTTTTATTTATCTTTTCAAAAACAGACTCGGTTTTATTAATTTTTAAATATTCTCTATTTTACTTATTCCTGCCCTATTCTTTATTATTTTCTTCCTCTGCTAACTTTGGGCTTGATTGTTCTTTTTATTTTTCCTAGTTCATTACTTTGTGATTGGAAAAGATACTGATATGATTTCACTATAAAAAAAATTTGTTCAGACTTGTTTCTTGATCTAATATGGTATATATGCTGGAGAATGTTCCACGCATGTTTGATAAGCATGTATATTCTACCGCTGTTGGCTGAAATACTGTGTATATGCCTATTAGATCCATTTGGTCTGTAGTATTATTCAAGTCCATTATTTGCTTATTGATTTGCTCTCTGGCAGTTTTATCTATTATTGACAGTAGGGTTTTGAAGCCTCTTCCCGTTATTATATTGCTGTCTATTTCTCATTCAGGTATGTCAATGTTGGCTTTATATATTTATGTACTCCAATAAAAAATATATATTATGTCTATATTTAATATATATATTTTATTGCACTTTAGGTTCTGCAGTACATATGTAGAATATGTAGGATTGTTGCATAGGCACATACATGGCAATGTGGTTTGCTGCCTCCGTCCATCTGTCATCTGTATCTGGCATTTCTCCCCATGTCATCCCTCCCCAACCTCCCTATTCCCTGCTGTCCCTCCCCTAGTCCCCCACAACAGACCCCAGTGTGTGATGCTCCCCTCCCTGTGTCCATGTGCTCTCATTGTTCAACACCTGACTATGAGTGAGAACATGCAGTGTTTGATTTTCTGTTCTTGTGTCAGTTTGCTGAGAATGATGGCTTTCAGATACAACCATGTCCCTACAAAGGACACAAACTCATCATTTTTATGGCTGCATAGTATTCCATGGTGTATATGTGCCACATTTTCCTTGTCCAGTCTATCATCGATGGGCATTTGGGTTGGTTCCAGGTCTTTGCTATTGTAAACAGTGCTGCAGTGAACATACAGATGCATGTGTCTTTATAATAGAACAATTTATAAACCTTTGGATATATACCCAGTAATGGGATTGCTGGGTCAAATGGAATTTCTATTTCTAGGTCCTTGAGGAACTGCCACACTGTTTTCCACAATGGTTGAACTAATTTAC